>NC_031772.1:2012552-2046845 GCF_001522545.3 Parus major
GTCTAGAACCCAGTCTGGAACCGCTCTGGAACCGCTCTGGAACCAGCTCTAGGACCCTCTCTGGAAACCTGCTCCAGAACCAAGCAAGAGCTCCCAGCTGTGGGTTCTGCAGGCTGGGTGTTGCACCAGTCCTGTTCCTCAGGGCAAAGGAAAATAACCAGACAAACCTTGCACAAACCTTTTTCTGTGAGTGCAGAGATGTGATCTGGAGTTCCCACATCGCTGGTTTTGGAGGTGACACGGTGAGAAAAGAAGCCCTGCAGAGAATTTTCAGCTCTGGGAAATAACTCACAATGAATTATCAACTCACGAACATCCAAGGTTCCATCCTCTGCAGCTGATGGGAGTGCAGGAATCCCAGCTGGAAGTGAAGATCATGGGACAGTGAGAAATGAGACTCGGGGCTGGCTTGGTTTTTAATCATCGTTTTGCTTCCTTAATCTCAGAGCAGGCTGTGGTGTTTCCTTCACACAACTTCTCACCTTCTGAGTTTACAGCCTGGCAGGATAAATCAGATGACCTTTAAAAAGCAAAAAGCTGTTCTCCAAGCATCTCAGACTGAAGGCTCTTGGACTCAAGCTCTGCAGTGAAGTCAATTTTCTTGCTATGAAACCACTGATACATTTACAGTGTGGGCTGCTTACATCATCTGACATTTTGACATCAGTCTGAGAGGAACCCTGGCCTGCTAAATCGGGATGTTATTTATGATAAAGTCAGTTCAGCTCCGTTTTTTTCTTTTAAACTCAACTAAGTCTGTTCCTTTAGGGAAAAAGGTTTAAAAAAAAAGGATTGCTAAAGTTGCTAGAACACTAAACAAGCTCACAGAATATTTATTCAGCCCTTTCTTTGGGGAATTTCAGCCTCACCTGAAGCCTCTCTATGCTGCCATGGCGTGGCTTATTCTGTTTGCATTAAAAATAGGAGAAAAAATATATTCAAGTTTATTTACAGTGAAGAACTCAAATTAAACATCTAAGGTTTTATACATGTAAAATTTGAGTTGAAGTTAATGTAATTTCCTCCTTTAGAAACCCTATTTTGTAACTTTGTTCTGTGCTGCCAGTTGGGCAGTTCCACACTTGCTGTTTTTTCAGTTCTGGGGCTCTCTGGACCACTCTGCCATGACCTAAACCCTTGCAGTGTTGGGCTGAGTTTGTTTGCTGCCATTGGGAGAGTGAAATCCCTCCACTGGGGCCTGGAGCAGGAATTGCAGAGCAGGACAGGGTAGGAATTTCTCTCTGATACCGATGGACTCTGACCTGAGCTCCTCTGGAAGCCGGTCCTGGTGCATCACACGGAGAGGCTGGGCCAGCAGGAGGGTGTGGGACATTTTCACAGCTGCATCAGACACTGCCAGAGCAGAAGCAGAGCCCAGGCTGTGCTGGGCACGGGTTAAAATTGCAGATCTTTGTCCTAATCACTGCTTGGAGTCACCTCCTGCTGCTCCAGCGTTCACTCTTTACCAGGCCTTTTTGACAGCACTTTTGAAAGCACATTTTCTACCTTAGCAGGTAGTGGCTCAGGGAGTTTTTCTTCTCCTAATTGTTACACTCTGAGTGATCCTTTCAAAGAATTGGTTTCTATGATGTTTTCTTTGACCTTTTAATATTAGTTTTGCCCTTTGTTCTTTGTGCCATCACTGACAATTGGCTGTCAAATACAAACCCTTATTTTCAGTTCAGCCGGTCCTTCAGACCAGATCTGTGGCAACAGCAGAAAGTTTCTGAGGGTTGTAGGAGTTTTTAATGCACTAACAGACATTGTACTACAGTGCCACTTTTTAATATTAATTTATGGATTTCATGAAGATCAATGCTGATCTCCCCAGAATTCAGCAAGGATAAGTGCCTGCTCAGAGAGAGCTGGGATTTGGAGATGGAAGAGGCTTAGCAAGACATTTGCTATCCAGCCTGCCTCTATTTCCATGTAGTTATTCAGAAATGCACTCCCCCAGCATTTCAGATAAATACTTTTTTATTCAGTGGATCTTGCTGGAGTAAATCTGGTAATTCATAAGGCGGAGCAAGAAGCCTAATTCTAAATTAACTGTAACTTGGTGTCTGTCTTTGTGGAATAGGCACTTATTGATTATCTATACATCAGGTAAGTCTCTAATGCCAGGAAGTAATTTTATTATGTCTCAAAGCATGCATTTAAGGAGTTATTAAAAGTTTATTCAATCCTGTGGTGAATGATCTGTTTAGCTACTACTCTGTCTTAATAAGTACTTTGTTTAAATATCTCATACTGGGGAATTTTAAGTACAGTGTAATGCAATTTCAATTTTTTTTTACCTTTTCTAATTCCACTGGGGTGACTTTACAACATTATAGAGAAATTAACCTGTGACTTTTATTTATTTTTTTTATTTAGTGTGTCAAAACCATTTCAGACATGTCTGTTATGGCCACACTCCTCATATTTATCCATTTCATGCTCTGAGAGCCATGTGTTCTACACATGTTAGAAGAAATCACTGTGGGGCTACAGGAAAATTCAGGTACTTCACAGTTAAAACATTCCTGGACAATTTCTCCAGTGATTAAAGACTTGAGTCTTTTCTATTTTATAAGGAAATCAACAAAATTCAGCAGTAAATTGTTTTGGCTTCTTTTGTGTACAGTCATTCAGAGACCCTGTAATGGAAAGAGGGTGCTGTGCTGGACTTCTCCCAGTTTTAATTTAGACAAATCTCATAAGGAAACTCACTCAAGAGTCAGGTGAGCAGTGAAAGGCAAGGGAAGAGGTCAGCCTGGAGCAGGCTGGGCAGTTCTTTTCCTGTTGTTCCAGATTAAATGCAGAATTTATGCTGAAGAGTTGAAACGTCCCACGCTTTTAGTCTGTAGTGCAAATTAAGGTAGACAGACCATAGACAGGACAACTATTAATTGAATTTTATGCCTTTCCTGCCTGATTGTAGCAGTGCTAAGCATGGAAATAAATGCTTTTGGTCATATCTCCAAAACAAGCTTAGTTCTCCCAACTCTACTGATTGTTGTACTATTTAGATTTAATTGTGCTTTTGCTTTCCTGTATTTTGGTTTTCATAATGTTCCCCGTGTTCAGGGTCAGAATTACCTTTATGGAAACCTTATAGGATGTGTTTTGGAGAAAGACTCACTACAGTAACTTCCTGTGCATTTTACAATGTAAAACACGGGCACATTGTCAGAGTTTTACTTTCCTTCTAGATCTTTCCATCCTCCAAGGGCAGCAAGTCCAGTGGCAGCCAATCAGTTCTACACTGCTTAAGGTGCTTGGGACATGCTGGGAGATTATTGTACAGGTAAGAGCTTGGTGTGAAGGATATTTTCAGATGCCACATATAGGATCCCTGCAGTTTGATTCCCTCAAAAAACCAAAGGAATTTAAATTCACAAGTTTTTCTAGCTAACCATTCTTCTGCAGAACTCCAGGTGAATGCTAGATGAGCCTTCATATTTCATTCCTTGGAGTGAAGGGCACAGAGAACAGCTTATCTGGAACAATGTGTGGCTTTTGGAGTCAACTTGCATGGGTGATACTTGGGTTTGTAAAAAATCATGGGTTTCAAAATTGGTGCCTTTCATGGAGAAGACAGGAATTGCCCCTTGCCCTGGTTAGGAACCCTTAATGAGGAAAAGAACAAAAGGAAAATAGGTGAATGCTTATAAACTAATTCTCCTCCTCAAATAATCCTAGAAATGAAATAAACTTTTAAAACAAGTGAAGATCTCTGTTGCTTTGTTCTGACAGTATTCTATAGAAACAGGGATGACATCTGAGTGGTTCAGAGTACTCCAGAGTGGGACACAATAAACAAGGGAATGTTGGAATGTTGGCTGCTCTGAGCCCAAACAGAGCTAATCCTATCCAAAATGTCACCCTGCTGTTGTCTAACACAAACTCAGGCTACATTCTTGGCTGTCATCCTCAGTGACACGTTCTTCAGTTGAATTATCAGCAGCTCTTTAGTGCACAGCGAAGCCAAGTGTTCCCAAAAGTGATTAAAATGCAGATCTTGTGAAAAATTTGATAAATAATTTTGAAGGTGTAGTTTTTCTTTGTGTTTCTTTAAATCTGTTTTTCAAGGTGTTTTTTAATCTGGTTTAACACCTGCATTTTTAATAACCATTCCAGAAGATCTATTTTTCTACTTCCATTGCATTGGATAATAATTTTGCCTGTGCTAACTGTGATCTTAGAGGATGCATAACCTAACAGGAACTGCCTGCTTTACTGCATACAAAAGATGGAATAATTTCTTCATGGTTGCCACTTCTATTCCTGAAAGGCTGTGAAGGAATGTCTGTATTTTCATCTCCCTGCAAGTAAATGATCTCTCCTGCAGGTGCCAAACAGGCCCTGAGGTGTGAGAGCCCAACAGGAATATTTCCTAGAGTCCATGCTAACATAGCTGCTGCCACACCAGAATGCTTTGTGAAAACATGGATACCACAAATATTACCGGCTTTATCAGTTGTTTAATTTGCATTAATTTTCCCCGCTGAGCAATATATAAATATTCATGGTGCTATCAGATTAGTTTACACTTTGAGAAGTTATCAGAGATGAGAGAGAGAAATATGGCATAAATATTTTAATTCTTCTAAGTATGTGGTTCCTTTGAATCCCTGGTGATAGAACAGCAGCATTATGAGAAGAGAAAACTTTTATAACAAATTTCACTGGCGAGAGTAGTCACCAGTGAAGTTCAAAAGTATTTATTATAAAACTGCAGATCCAGTGGAATTGTTATCTTGTAGGTCTTTTTCTTCTTTGCCTGTTTGATCAATATTGGTTGAACTGTGGCTAAACCTTGAAGGAATAAATGAGTTGTTAATGAGATGCTCACTGCCCCTGGTGTAGATTGCTGGGAGCCCTGCAAGTGATTTTCATTTTTCATGCTTTGGGAAGGAGCACTGAGCAGGGGAAAGTTCCGGAAGCAAAGCACAAAATTAACCCCAGGGAAGGGAGAAGTGGCATTAATTTCAGTCTGGTAGGTAGCAGCCATTGAAGTCAGTGTGGAACTTTGAGGGTTTATCTGTTTTATTGTCTGAGGGTGACCCCTGTTTCTGCATTAACCCCAAACCTCAAAGTGTGGTGAAGCACCAGACGTGTTTTATGGCTGGAACTTCATTCCTTACCTTCCCACTCTGGAGAATATCCATTTGAACTGATGGAACTTCTGCTTCTTTATTCAAAGCCACTCTGTTTCCCTCAGAATGCTTCGTATTTTAAAGTTAGTCAGCTAGGTAAATGTTTGAAATCATTTGTTTGTTGTCTAAAAATATTTGAGAAATTCAGTGCAACCTGTCAGTATCTCAGATATTTTCCCCTCAAAGTTACTGTTTTATGCAAAAATCAGAAAGTGATTTCTGTATGATTCAGTGTCACAGATAGTTTTGTGGAGTTCTTGATATGAAGGAACTCTCAACTTAATATTTTTAACAATTTTGGACTCTGCTATTAATTAGTGCAATTTTTTTTTTAGTTTGTGTCTGTTGAAGATAGCTGCTAATATTTTAACTTTTAATTGGTAAGAAATTTATTCATTCTATTTGTATTTTTAATTGCCTTAATTATTGTGATGTTAATAAGGACTTGGCAACAGGATTAGAGACAATATTTGACAGATGGGTGTCACAGTGATCAGTATGCGAGAAATACCTGGGCAGATAAAGATAATCTTGTCACATTTACACTTCTGTACAGCCTCACTTTGCATAAACAGATAGCAAACATGAGAATTCTTACAGGAAGTTTGCTGAGGCAAGACATTATTCCTGGCCAAGAAACATCATTGATATTTTATAATTACAATACCAAGCTTGGTTATGTCACATTGTGGGAGACACTTTGTCATCATCCTCGTCATTTTAATGTGTCTCTGCATGCAGGATAAAATATAAAGCTTTAGCTCTAACTGGTTTTGATCTGACACCGGTTTTTGCAGGTTATAAATGAATTCTGCATTCCTGTTCTGTCTGTTCTCAACACTCCAAACAGCCAGGCAATAACAGCAATGCTCTTGGCTTTCTTTTTTCCTGAAGAAACTGTACAGTGTTTCCTTCTGCCACCTCAGTGTTGTGAAGACCTTCCCCTGAGTTTTGGGAGAAAAGGATTGTTATTCCAGTAATTGGGCAGTCTATGACAACTTGCTATAATTTCTTTATTAATAATGTTTCTTAATATGGAAAAATGACATCTTGGTGTGTTTGAATTCAGCTGCCCTGACAAAGCTAATTGCTCCTCGAGATGCCATCCTGGGATGTGCTGGGAGTGTGAAAAAGAACAACTGCTGACTCCAGTAACTTATTTTCCCAGCAATTTAACATTTTTCACATAATTAGCTCTGGTGTTCTTCTTGGATTAACAGATCCACTAATAACATTGTGCTTTAAAAGCTGCAAAGAGGGAAGAACATAACGCAAAGCATATTCAAGGGGTGCCAGCTCATTACACTGACAGGTTGGGTGAGTACAACACAGTTACTCTTTAACCTTCACAAATGCTTAAGTACATTTCAAATACAGCCTTGATCGTAGATTGTAAATTTACAGATTGCTAGCTCACTTCAGCAACAGGGTAACCCCCTGAAATTAGCTGAGTTTTGATTGCAGCTGGATTATTTCTAAAGAGAAATTATAATTTGTCTGTACCTTCCACTTCATTAACTCAAAATCAAAGTCGAGGAGGGAGGGAACATCCCATAAATACACAAATATTTATAGCTATAGACATGGAATGGTTTTTCCCATTAATCCAAATAATGTTTTGAAAGCTGAGGGGCTGACAAGGGTGAGGCTGAAATCACCAGAGCCAAGACCTGCATGTCAGGACAGTAAAGAGCCCAGTGGATTCCTACTTGAAATGACAAAAACTATAAAGACTTTTTTGTAGTTTATAGTTGACCTTTTTTACCTTTTTTTTAGTGCAACTTTCAAAGTTCTCAGGAGTTACAGTGCATTACACAGGGAAATGCAGATTAATAATCTCCCAAAACCATTGCAGAGAGGGCAGGAGCTGCAGGGGGAGATTCACAGGAAAACCTAATGCAAAATAAAGTGAATGAAACTATTCTAAACTTCAGGGAACAGATTTTGGAAATAATGAGTACGAGGTGATTTGGTCAGTCAGGAGTTAGAGCAGTCAGAAGAGTGGGAGGTTTAATAGAAAATGTAGTGCAGATTTGGAGATGCCAGAGAAGGGATCTGTATTCAAAAGGATGTGTCAAGAACCAGATTTTGTTATAACACAGATGATTTAAAATTCATGTCTGCAAATCTTAACCAATTGCCATTGGTGGAAATCTGGATTCTGAAGTAAAAGCTGCATGGCTAGCAAACCCCTCAGCTTTAAAGGGATGTTTACACAGATTAGAAAATGCTAATTTTATCAGTGAGATGGAAAATGTAATATGAAGCAGTACAAACATGGTTATTTACCTCGAAGGAGATGGGCTGGAGCAGACCATAGACCTTATTAACCTTAATTATCAGCCCTTGGGGTGCCCTAAATTCTTAGTTTATTAAGTATAAAATGCTAATCTGCAGGGGCTGTAGACTCATCATGTGAAAAATTATTTGAAAACGCAAATGGGAATTAGAAGAGAAACATTCATCCACGTCTGATTAATTCTTCCCTGCTGCTGTCTCTGTGGATCTCCCCTCCCTGGTGTCTGACAAACACCAGCAGCCTGCCCAGGGCAAGGCTTGGTGGAGAGCTCGAGGTGCTCAGACAGACAAATCTCCACAATTCTCATTATGAGAAATGTATCTGGCAGTGTCCTGGTGAAATTCCACCCTGATCAGAGCAGCAGCAGGATTTCAGATCATTCAGAATTATAGAATGGTTTGGGTTGGAGGAGATCTCAAAGATCATCTGGTTCCAGCCATGGGCACCTTCCACCAGCCCAGGTGGCTCCAAAACTCATCCAGCCTGGCCTTGGACACTTCCAGGGATGGGAAGTCCCCAGTTCTGGGCAATTTCTCTGCTTTATAGGACATGATTTTCTCTCTGTGCACCCTGCAGCCCTCCTTGTGTCCACTCCTGTTTGAAACATCTCAGTTCCACCTGGCTGTATTTCACTTCCCAATTACACATCCTGTTCCTCACTGTGTGCTGCTGTGGTTTGCTCCTTTCAGTCATGTAAGCTCAAAATTTGACATGAAAATTAACTCCAAACAGAAAAAACAAAAAGCACCAGGGACCATTCTCGTCCTGACACACAGATGTATTGGAAAATGTTAGTCCATTTTAATCACAGGGTTTCTATGCAATGAATTCCTATTGACTTGTGAGCACTTCCCACATCAGAAATTCTGACTGACTGTTGTCATGGGCTGTTAGCTCTTAGTTCATGGATAGGGGCCCAGGTTATTGATATAAATGGATTTCGAGCTTTCTAAATATGAAAATGTACAAGTGGACTATGCATCTTCATCGGTGCTGACATTACTTTGATAAAGGGTCTGAAAAGCTGTTTGATAAATGCTCGGTTTTATTTCATTTCTGTTGGCTTTTTACTAAACTGTTTTCAATAGGCAAGGATTTCTGGATAATAAATTTCAGTGATTTGATATTTCTCTGTTCAGGTGAGAAAGAAAGAGAAGCCCACAGCTGAAATTTAGATTTATTTCTTACAGACCTCACGAGATATGATTTCCTTGGCAATTGGGAACAGAAGCAGAAAGGAGCTGAGGGAGGGATGTTGTGGCAGCCCTGTGCTCCCCTTGGCGTGGCTTTTGTAGCTGCAGAGTCCCTGGAGCTCTGGGCTTTGTTTTCTGAACCCTCACCTCAGGGTTATAACTAAGTCTGGCATAACTAACAAAAAAAAAAACTGACCAGGAATTGTGGATAGGAGGAATAAATCTTCTGTGAAAGTAGACTGTACTGTCAGGGATGCACAGCTGTAGAATGTGGGGGATGAGTCAGTGGATATTCTTCTTTTCTGAGAATGCAAGATAGAAAAAATTCATTGCAGAATTACAGAAAATCTTTTCCAACTGAAGAGAGTACAGTTCTTACCAAGTTAGGAAAGACAGGAAAATTGTAACAAATACTACAATATCCTAATAATGCTGTAATCTGGGAGGTTTTCTTCAAACAGTTACACATTCTGAAAACTGGATGTGTCTTTTAGAATGTTCTCTGTTCTCAAGCACACCCAGCCTTGAGGATACACGTGTGAGTTTCCATGAGATCAGTGAGAAGATGACTGATATTCACCTCTGCCCTTGTTTCAGATCTTCCTTTCCCTCGAGGAAAGCACCCAGGGATGTTTATTTAGGTCCATGCTACAAGAAATCAGTCTGTGCTGTAGATCTCACTGTGACTTTACTAAAATGTGAGAGCTCGATTTTCTTTCTCCACCATTGGATTTATTGCTCCAGTTTGGATTCTTATCTCATAATCCTTTGGTCTGTGTTATTGGAATATTGCCCATTCTGTGAGTCAAACCTGTGTTTGCCACTGTTTTAAAAACCTCTCCAAGATTTGGGAAGAATGGATGGCATTTCAGCATAATCCTTTACAAATAACATTCTAGGGAGTATAAAACACTCCTTTTCCATAACCAGTGCTACAAATAAATATTCAAAATGCAATGTACAGGAGGTAATTTTGGTTATACACTAAAAACACTTGGATATCACAGGTTATTTTTTACTTTATAAAAATCTTCATTTCTTACATTAAAATTTTAGAGATAGTTTTTCATGCTGGCATATGATATTGAAGATAACTTTTTTTCTTTAGCATAATTGGTCTCTGTAAGAGTTACAACAATCTCATGTGAGTTCTTGCATTACAACATTTTGGTCTTCTGGGATTGTTCTTTAGATCTGTTCTTCAGGGCAATAGAAATTGGGAGGAATTAATTAAGCCTGAACTATGTACAGGCCACATGCTGGCAGGATCTAACTGGTAATGCCAGATGAATTGCAATAATATTGTAATTTTGGACACTTGATAGGACTACAGCCTTGGAATTGTTAAAGGAATAAAACTTTATATTAATATAATTTCTTAACTTTCTTGGTAGTTCCATTGATATCTGATTTATTCAGCTTTCTGTTAAATTTTCCTTTTTCCCACTGGCAGTTATGCATCCCTTATTTTGTGTGCCTTTGTGGACAGATGTTCATAATTCACAAAGTTTACTGGCTGTTAGCACAAATGATTTTGTCGTGGAAACATATTTTTAGATAAGCAGACACTGAATCATTATGGTTCTTAAAGGCAATTACTTAAATAAGTAATTAGACTAAGAGTCACAGTACTTTCATTTCCCAATTATAATCAAAGTGAGAGTGACTCAGACATTTGAGTTTTATAGGAATAGTGACTATAAAGCAACTCAGAGCTTGTGTGTGATTGAAATAATTGATATTTGGTAAATATTTTGAATTAATGAGTGTTTATTATTTTGTTAGAGCTGCTGTGGTAATTAATTATGTAAATAAAAACAACAACAACAGCCAGACTCAAAGTGAGCAGAACATGCAGAATATTTATGCTGATTTATTATTACATATTTTTTGATTCTGCTGCTTCTGCCTGGGTGGAAAGGTAAAACCAAAATATTACTGGGACAGAAATTCTAGGATGTGATTGCCATCTTGTTAGAGAACTTGCTTGTTCTCAGCTGAAGTAGCTGTGAAAATTCTCTTGGCTTCTCCAGATAATAATAATAATAATAATAATAATAATAATAATAATAATAATAATAATAATAATAATAATAATAATAATAATAATAATAATTACACTAAATGCATATAACCAAGGCAAACTCGAAATGGGAAGAAGTACCAAAGTGATAAACTGATTTATCTCTGCTTCCATTTTGAATCTGACTCTGATTTAAACATGCATTTTTGGTGGGGGTTGCTGTTTGGGTTTTTTTGTTGGTTTTTTTTTTGATGCTGACCTATTTTTAGGAAACTCTCAGACTTTTTTTTTTAATAGGAAATCCCCAAAGTATTTGCATTTTCTTACTTTCTGTTAGAGGCAACCTGACTGTATTTTTCACAGAGAGCAGGGAAGGCTCATTCCATTATAATCACAAAGATGTTTTTTTCTGCTTGCCATAGCCTGTTATCTCCTAAATGCTCCTGGTTAATGATCATGAGTAAACTTCTACAGACCTCTGAGATGGAATAAATAGGATTTTTAGTCAATGCTGGGAGAATTTTTGCATCAAACTTCTTTAGGTTCATTTGGAAGGGAGCATTGTGGGGCTGTGTACATGTCCAGCATTTGTCCATGGTGAAATATTACTGCTCTGCACTTTATTTTCCTGTAAAGAGGGAAATATTCTGTCTTGAATGATTCTTTCTATCTTTCTGGAGCCATAGTATTTGTCATGCTCCATATCCTTGAGTATGCAGTAGAGAATTTCTGCAATAACCAATATCACAGCTCTGCCCTCTGTCTTAATTTCACTGAGGAATAAATTCATTCTTTGTCCTTGGAGTCTAACTTGGAGACCAGGTACCTGCAAAGCATCACTGCAGTCACCTGAGGATGGACACACAGGGCACAGCCACCATTTCTTGCTGTTTTCCTGAAGAATTTTGGAGAAGCAGGTTTTGGGCTAGAGAAAGAAAAGCTGATTGGGAAAATGGTCCTTTGGTGGAACCCCATCAGAGCTGATGTCCCCAGCAGCAAGGCTTGAACCAGTAAATGTGGGCTTTAGATGTGGTTTTGCCTTTGAGAAGTACAAATCCTTGAGATGCCTTTGCTTTTAGAAACTGTAATAACCCTCCAAATGTGATTTGTACTTTAAAAGCTTATTTACAGAAGACAGACCACCGCTAATGACATTTGCATGGAAATTTCCCCAATGAATATTTATAAATATGAAATATGAATACAGCACAGTGTAGTGCATGTCCTGGCACAGGCATTTCTATCCACAGATGTATGGGTTTTGTTGAACTCAGCATAAGTGACAAATCTCCCAGGGAAACACCAAACAGCTTGTTCCACATACAGATGTTCCTTTGGCATCTTATTAGAAAGACTTGAAAACATACTGTTTTACTGGCAATAAAGCAGCAATAATGTCTTAATAGAATCTGAAAGAATAACTAAGTACTTCAAATGCCTGGAAAAAAGGGATAATTGAAGTTGCTTTGGATTTAAGCCTCGGTAATTTCTTGCTTTATAATAACTCAGGTGACTGTCTAGCTAATGAAATGCAGTAAAGTAAGAGCACGTTATTGATTGAGAATTTAAATGCTTGCTTGTATCCGCAGTGTGTCTGTGATACACATCATTGTAATGGAAGGAACAAATCATTTCAATTATACCTCATTATGCTTAGCACGAGCACTAAGTCACTTGCACAGAGACTTTTCTAAAACTTTGCAAAAATTTTGATGAGTGTGTTGCCAAGTAATCTCACAAATAATCTTTACTCCAGAGTGTTTTGTTAAAGCGTGATCACTGAAGTTGTCAGGCGTTTTTATTTCAAATACTCAGAGCTCCACAGTTAGATTTCTGTTATCATTTTAGAAATAAGGTGATTTTGTTGTTCTGAGTATCATATCATAATAAGGTTTGGCTTTCAAGAATTTCTCTGTAGATTCAGGCCCTCCAATATTCCAAAGAAGGCAGGCAGCAGTTTTAAGAACTGGCAGATGGTATTTAAAGCAAAGCTGTGAATGAGCAGCTTGATTTACAACATCAAGGAGCAATTTTATGCCTTTAGATGTTTTGGGGATGTAATGGAGCGGTGGAAGCTCTGATCATCAAACTGAAGGTAGCATCACCTCCATCAAAACTGGAGGTCTGCATTTTCCAACCTAGTTCATCCTGATTCTGAGATTGTGTGTGAAAAACTTGGGAAAAGGGGAAATAACAACCATCAGTCTGTATAAACAATGTTTTCCAGCTTTTAAGAGATTTTAAATTTGCTTTTGAGCCTTTCTCAGTGTAAATAACAATCTCTGAGCTGGGGCTATTTCATGTCTTGAGCACTGCAAATCACCTGGACTTTCTCACTGAGAAAGAATCTCCTGGAAAAGATATCAAATGTACTTTGAGTGTTACCAGTCTCCATAAAACGTAGGAACCAGTGGGCTTTTCAAGCCTGATTTTCAATTGTCTGGAAGCACAGCAAATAGATTTCTTCCCTACTTCCTTCACTACTCCTTATTGGAATTTTTTTTAAAGAAAAAAGCCACAGGCAGATTCTGTGTTTTTGGGTTTTTTCCCTAAAATTTAAAATTTGAGACCAGTGATTGAAGCAGGACTGTAGTCATCACTGGGGGATTTCAGGTCATTCTCCCTGGCCAAGGCTCTGGCAAAATCCAAACATTAAAGCAACTTTCTAAGGATAACACAAAGTTTAATCAAGCTGAGCTGTTATGAATGATTGAGGAAGAGCTGGAGAAGCTGTAATAAAATCCCAATAGAAACAGAGTTCAGTGTTTTATTTGTGAAATGGTTCTTTGCTGAAAAACTAGTTCACATAATTGCTGTGGTATTTTCTGCCATTGCAAGCCAGGAATCATTTGTCAAATGTCTGAAAAATAACAATATCAAGTCTTTTGCAGTTAAATTGTATGGATAAGGTAATTGAGAAACATTTCTTTCCTCTCACTTATTCGTCCCTCATTTGTATGAAGAAGTATTTAGTTTTAAAATCAGCATTTCTTGGCAGACTTTACTTATTTTCCATTCTTTGAATCTGTTTTCTAAAGAGTGATTTCTCTAAAGTTGGGGTGTTTATAACTGTGTACTGATGAATTGCATCATTTTGGGTTATTCTCATAATATAACATTTTGAGTAGTTGGTAGAAAAGAGAATTGTTTTACTGAAGAAAACAGACAGCAGATAATGACACAGTTATTGTAGATGAGATTTACTGAAGGAGAAAAATCTTGTAAATAAGAATTGACATTTCAAACAATAAACACTAACATTTAATAGTACACAAATAAAGCAATGCTTAGGTGATCTTAACAGGCTGTTCCAGCTATAAAGTTATAATGAAGTTACATTTCAAGTCACAAACTGAACTGGAGATGGAAGACTTAAATGTTCCAATTTTCTCCAGCAGGAAAAATTCCATTTTGCTTTTTCTTATTTCATGAAAATCCTCTTTCACTCCAGTGGTTTTCAGGAGGTGCCAGGACTGTGTGGATTAAAGACAGAAAAGCTGAAAAATTCACCAGCACTGGATTTGTGTCTCAGCATCCCCCCTGAACAGGGGGTAAATCTGAAGGGTCTGGTTCTGCAGGGCAGCTCCTGACAGGAATCTGCTGCTTCTGTGCTTTCTCTGCTGCTAAAAACACAGAGAATATTTCTGTTAATCATTTACCCCTTCTTGAAGAAGTACTGCAAAAGAGACAGGAAGATGTTCATAGCATCTCTTTCTGATGATTCCCAAATGGGATCATGCTGAGCTCCTCCCTCATTCCAGAAATATCTGGGAGCTCTTCAGGTGGAAATGTTTGTTAAGGTGTGGAGGAGAGGGATTTTTTTTTTATATTTTTTTCTGTCATGAATGAATAATTAAAAGGTTTCCAAAGCAGTAAATGCATTTTTTTTTGGGTTTATATTAAAGAAGATGAGCAATTTCATTAGAATTTCTCAGCATTAATACTTCTGGATGAACATGGCATGACTTCATTTGAATATCTGGACTTTAATGGCATTGACACTGTTTATTAAAGCAGTTAATTTAGCAGGTTTTGACTAATCAACTGCAGTCCTGTGGCATGAAGCTTTATAGAGCTGTATGCACATGATGATGGTCAGATTGCTCTCCATTAAAAAAGACAACAGGGGTTTATTTATGAGTATTAATTTTAATTAGCACATATTTGTTGAGAAGTAATTCAGCAATCATCCTCAGTAATATGAGATCTTGCCCATAATCTGTATGTGTACACACCACGGCATGGATGCAGAAGCTTTTATTAGGAGAATAAATTACTGGTTTAAGTATTGGTTTTGAAAAATAATTTACTATTTACCCATTAGGGAGAGTTGTTGGTCTATCTTAACACACTGAAAATCTAATTTTCTTTTAAAAAAATATTAATTATTCCTCCTAGCCAAAAAGGACTACATCATTAACCCCAAAGCAGTGATAATAAACAAAAATAATTTAAAAGCTTTATTAAGTTCAATTAATTGGTTGTAGCAGACTAATTTTGTCATGCTTTGCTAGACAGTGTATTGTAAGTAATTTTGATGGTCTCCAATTGAGTTGGGCAAACAAGCCTGCACACTAAAGCAAAAATTGAATTGTCTTGATAATTACAAAAACCATTGGCCTGTTTGGTATTTGTGATAAATGGGTTAATTAGCTACTTTTTATTACATCTAGACTTCCAATGCAGTCCAACAGTGGTAATTTATTTTGCTTTGTAAACTAGTACAGTCAAAAATTCTGTTCTTCTGATTTGTTCCAGATAAAAATCTTTAGAGCTACATGATTTAATATTAGATGAGTGTGGAAGTGGATGGGGTTTTCATTATCTGCGCTTGGTTTGGGGAATTTGTGGAATTTGTAAGGATGTAGTCATAGAAACTCTCATTTTCCTTTTTTTTTTTGGTGTTTGCTTTGGCTTGTTGTCGTTTGTGCAAATTGACAAAGTGTTTTGAACAGTCTTGGTAAACAGCTCTTCCTCTGACTCATAAATAATTTGAAATATATAAACGATTCATTCAAATTAGAGTTCATCAGAAGGCTAATAATTAATCACAACGTTTAAATGTCATTTTGTAGTTGCCAAAATATTATTTTGAGCAGTTGTTTTGTGTAATATTTGTTTGGCTGTGTTGGGGTTGGAGAAGCCAGGTAAGGTTAGGGCTGATTCTGCTTCTCCCTCATAGCTGACCCCACTTTTGGTCCCTTCTCCTTGGAGCAGGGCCTGTTTTCAGTGGGTGTTAAATCTGGGAACATTCACCCACTGTGAATTACTGATTTCAGCAGTGAGTGTGGAAAGTTCAGGCTCATACTTGCAGTTGAAAAAAAAAATCAGTGTTCTATAGTTTGGGGTTTTTTTTAGGAGATTTTAAGATAATTAAATAGACATTCCTGACCCTCTCCCCCCTTCCCCACAAACACGGGTGCTCATGAAGTTCAATAGCATTTTCTAACGTGACAGCATTGCCAGAAACTCCGATTCTCTATGAAATCTAATTATTTCTTTCTCCATTTCAACTTTGGAAGGATTATTCAAATACTTTGCAGTCCTAACTGCACAGAGCACTTTAATCCTGTTGTTTGGAGATTGTCACTCTCCTGCCTGCAGCCTCCCATTAGACACTGCAGGCACATCCTGGTAATCTCACATTCCAGGGAAGTGCTAGCTGGCAATCAATGTCTCCCTGCCCCTCTATTTACTTTTCCTCTCCTTGCATATTTTAAACTAAAAGAACCAGACTCACAATCTCCTCTCCAGCAAAGTACAAACTGTGACTTAAAAATCCCCTTATGTAAGTGGGATCTGTCCTTAGTCCTGAGCTGGTGGATGCCATCTCCTCTCTTGATCCTTCCTCAGCATCTTTGTGATGACTCCAGATGTTTTCTGCTAACTCCAAAGGATTCCCCTGTTTGCTGTCCTGGAGAAAGCATGAAATGAGTAAAATAAATTCTAATCTCTCAGTTGACAGGACATGAGCATTTATCTCCAATTTCCTGTCACACTCCAGTGTCAGAGAGGAGTTTTGACTCCAAAGAAAGGCAGGGTGGGTGTTTGCAGGTTCCCCTGCCTGCTTTGGGCACAGCAGGCTGCAATCCCAGAATCACAGCCTGGGCTGGGCTGGAGACACCTCTTGTGGTCACCCTGAGAGTAAAAGGTTTTAAAATCATAGAAAATTTGGGGACTGAGAAAGAAAGTTAAGCTTGGCAAGCCCTGGGAAAAGTAGGCCGTGGAAATGTTGGGCCTTGTTCTTGCTAAGATCAGGTGAAACTGCACCTGTGTAATCAGTATATGATAAATATACAATTGTTAGATGTGATCAGATATAATTATTGTTTAAAGAACATGAGGAACAATGTTAGGGGGTTGAGGGGGATCATGAGAAATCCATGCTTGGGTAAAATCAATGTATACAATAGAACAATGTAAGTTTAATAATTAATATGTAAGATATATAACGATAGAGTATAAAACATGTTCAACTCCAAATGGGGTCAGATTTGGGTCTGTGTACCCCTGACACCCAGAGCTCTCAATAAAGCACCTTCATTTAATCATTCTGTGATTATGTGTGTTCCTGCACACTGACAACCCAGCCCAAGCCCTGCCAGAGCCAGCTCAGAGCCTGTCCAGCCTGGCTTCGGACACCCCCAGGGCAGCCACAGCTTCTCTGGGGATCAATGTTCGTCTTTTCCTCTGCTCTGCTTGGGGCAGCTCATTATCAGGAGTGGAATGTGTGTCTCAGGGGACATTTTCAGTGTTTTCTGCTATATTCAATGTTTCCTGCAGTGCCTTGGGGCCTGCTGTGCTTGTTTTCATTGCTTATGTGTGCTACAGAACAGGGGGATTGGATAATGGACCGGGCTTAAATGATTCTGTGCCATGAGGGCAGGCAGTTCATACACCCTAAAATGTGATTTGCAATCTCTCAGAGAATTTCTGGTGGGGAAGGAAGGCTGCAATGAAACCATCCTCCAAAATCATGAAGTAGGAGCAAAATTCTCTGCTAGGTGGCAATAAGAGAAGGTTCCAGGGATGGCAGTGGCCTTGGTTTTGAGTTCTTGTGATGTGCTGGTGTTGTGCAGGATGGGAGGAGTTACCACTTTGTTCTCATTTTGTCCATTTAAATGAGAAGTGCTAATAATGCTTTAATGACTTTTCTACTTCAGTTGCTTCAAGGACACATATCTGACTATCAAAATCTGTTTTAACCTTTCATTAAGAAAAGCAAAAGTAGTTTATAGGAGGCAAGCATCTGGCCTAGGATTTCTTACAACTAGGAACTGGTCAATATATAGAATAAGTGTTTTATTTCCTTCCATATCTCTATTTTCTCTTAAAGCTGCTGAAACTCGTCTGTCCATTCTCATTTCTTCCCTAGGATTTTTGTATGATCACAGAGCTTTGAAGCTGTCTCTGTGATTCTCACATTTTTTTTTATTTTCCAGTAGGCTGTAGGGCATAGTAGACTGGTGTGATAATAATGGGCCTAATTGAGACAAAGTTTAATGGTTTTTCTCACATGTTTCATCATTAGGCCAGTGGCACATTTTATTGTCATCTTTTCTCTATGGTTGTTGTGCTAGCTGGTCCTAATTATAATTAAATGTTTCAAGGCTAGGTAGAATTCCTTTTCTTTTATGCATGACTCCATTTTTGTGTTATATTTTTAGTTGAGATTTTTTTTTCCCCCTCCTCCTTTCTTTTCCCTTACCATTATAAAAGGTTTCAATCTATTCTGCTGACCATCATCTGGAACAAAATATTTCTATCCACAAACTGCTTCTTCTCATTCAGTTTATGGTTAAACAGTTTGCATAAAGCTCACCAAATCTTCTAATGATATTTGACCAATATATAAAAGATATTTAGGCAATCAAGGAATGAGTGTCATAAATATATCTCATGGACAATTCTAGCCTCTAAAACCCTCTCATAGCAAGGAAGGAAAACTTCTTTAATTTCTGAAATGGTCAATCATGTCTGTAGTGATCCTTAAGACACAGAATTTTAAAAAAATCCTGATTTATCCCCATGTTCCTCATTCTGATTATCTGTGTGATGGTAGCACTCTGCAGGTTTCGAGAGGATAATATCTCCTAAAGGCTACATTTACTTTTAAACCAGCAACTGAATGAATCTTGTGCAGTCAGTCCTGTTTTTCTTGCAATTACGTTGTCTGTGCAGTAGAATGGCTGAATACAAAATGTGTGGTGGCTGGCTCACAGCAACAAAATTCGTTTTCTGGTGAATATTGTAATATTAAAAGGGTGCCTTGAGAGAGCAGCTCCTGAATTCATGAGAAGTGAAGGGGTTGTTAAGATGCATATTTAAAGTGTTTCTGAGTGTATTCATTAGGAGAAGGCTTTAGTTCCAAACTGGGCATTCCTTGTGGACAGCAGTGCAGTTCTGGCTTTAAAGCAGACTCCTAAAGGGATTAAAAATTAAAGTTGTCCTTAGCCCTGTAGAAAATACAAAGTCTATGGACAGATTACACACCAACATTTGATGAAAAAAATTACTAAAGGCTTATCTGTGCTGATATGAGCCATAATGATTCCACCTTTTAGTAGTCCTGAATAAATAAATAGAATTAGCATCTGAAGCTCCTTGCAGGAGCTGCACTCAGCCAGCTCTGTCTTGGAGCTGCTGCAGCATCCAGGCTTGGGAGGGCATCCCAAAGAGTTAAGGGGGTGAATATGGGCAGAAAATGGTGCTGTAATTAAAGGCCACAAAGGATTTTTATGTATTTCCTCCAGGTTCTGATTTTAAGACAATAAATGATGATGAAAATTCTTTAGTCAAATTCTTAGAGGCCACATGGCCTTACCCTGTAGATGGTAAAAACACATTTATTGTTGCTACCCTGTGTCCAAAGGCTCTCTTTGAAAGCAGAGCAGCTCTCTCAGTTTCTAGCAAACTCAAACACTGTTATGTAGAGCAGTAAAATGCTCTACATTTTTATTTTCCATCACTCAGCCAGGCTCCCCAGCTGGGCTGGCCTTGGTTAGGTTCTTCCTGTGATGGCAGAGGTGGTGACAATGACAACAATCATTTGTGCCCAGGTGCATCACTGAGGCCAGCAGCACACAGGAACACCTCTGCAGTTCTCCAGAGCAGTTCCAAGCTCTCAGGTCCCTTTCCCCTCCCTCCTCCCCTCCTCTGTTCCAGTGTCAGCAGCCTGAGCATCCCTGGCAAACCGCGCGGGTGAGCCAGTGTGATAACCCAGCTCCCTTCCCTTGGGCTGATCCCGGCCTCCAGGTGGATTCCTGGGAGTCTGGTTTGGGAAATGCTGGGAAAACTGGGAGTGGAAGCAGTCTTGGAGGGAGAGTCTCCTGAAACAGGAGGTGTCATTTCTCACAGGTACTCAGAACTCGCGCTCGAAGCAAGGCTTTACTTGCACACTTTTCTTCTCAAAAGCAGCAGGTATTTTTGGGCAGCACTGCCAGGAGGTAACAGCTAGCTGTAAGAGTGTTCAGTGTGAAATAAATAAAGCTGAACTTCCCTGGAATAAAATTTTCATATTAGATGCAGGCATCCAGAATGAAAGCATGTCTCTTTTCTTCACTTAGGATTTTCCACACATGTAGCTTCGATTTTAATTCACCACCTTGCACGTCAAGTTTGTTTGCAGCTGCTGCGTTCTTAAATCTGAATGGGGGCTTTCAGAAACTTGAAAATGCAGTTGTGAGCTTGGTTTTCAGATGGGTTTCAAAGCAGAAGCCACAGCTCATTGCAGAGGGGTTGGAGATGATCTCTGAGGCCCTTCCAGCCCAAACCTTTCTTGGATTTTAGGGTGAGTCTGTGTTATTCAGGTCCCATATTTATCACGGTTCATCCTTTGCAGTGCCATCTGGTGTCAATTAAAAGAAAGTTAACCTGGTTTTGTAGGTATTGCAGCTGGAAACAAAACAAGAATGAAGAAATGAAACTGATGCTCAGTATAACAGTGTAAACTTTGTTTCTTACACGTGTATCTTTTAAAAAAGGAACACTGACACTCTAAAATAAAATCAAGGTAAACTATCACTTGTTATCAATATTTTAAAGTATTTATGATTAGTCTTGTCTTGTGTTCCACGTTAGGAAATGATCTGGGAATATTTGGTTTGTGGAAGGCAGAAGGCATTGTGGATTTCTTTGGTAAATTGGCCTGCAAATAGATTTATGACACTACAGTAACAGCCCCCAGCTTCTATCTCCCACAAAAGAAAATTTTCTACCTGAAAGACAGATAAATTTTATCTCTTTCCTTCTTTACTTTACACTATCAATCAAAAGCTAAGATTTTATATATATATTATATCTATATATGGCTATGTATAAGGTATATAGGGCTTTAATACATGACATGAGGACCTACTTGGATATGGAAAACCACCTTGTAACCATTGTGGATTATTTTGTGCTTTCTTTTGGCAGTAAATTTCTCATAAAAAAAAAAATCATACCTATGACAGAAACCTCATTATTCCTGAATATTTGTCTTGGACTTAGATTAAATATAAAGACCTTATGATGCATTATCTGGACAGATAAAATAGACTAAATCTCTTCATGGCAGCTCTCCAAATGGAGTTCAACAGGGTGAATTTTCTGGAACCTTCTACTCTTTTGCAGCATGGCAATATTGGTAACAGAATTTATTTTTTATTTTTTGGGGGGTTGAGTTGGTATTAAATTCCTTCCAGCTTGGATATGCCATTTTTTTTTTTGACTTCAGCACTAATATCATTTGAGATTTCTGCCTGGAGAGTTTCTCCCTAATTTTTTATGGTCTCAGAGAAATTTGTTCTTTTGAGGTTAATAAAAACTAACCCAAAATATATAGAGTTTTCTGCTGACGATGGAGGTCTTGGTTTTGCTGTGTTCTGAATCTAACAGATGGTATTTTAGAGGACAAAAGGACTTGCTGCCAGTGCAAAAACTTGATCTCAGTATAACTCTCACTTGAGGTTACTGTAAAAACTTACTAAGCAGATTATTCCAATTGAACCTATTGACCCAATCCTTTGTATCTTTCAATTTATCCTTAAAATATCCATCAGGCTGAGCCTCGGAAAATGCCCAATTCTGAAATGCTAGCAGTTGGGAGACATCTGCCTTGACTCCTAAATCTTTTAGGATTTGTGATTGGGGCAATTTGATTAACTCAGGTAATATTATTTGATTAACTCAGGTAATATTATTTGATTAACTCAGGTAATATTTTGCCTTAGCCAGGAATAAAAGAAACAGCACCAAAGTGTGGGGCCATTCTCAGGGGTTAAACATCACCATTCACTGTTTCACTTGGCTGCTCTGAGCTCAGTGTAGTGTTTAGCCATTGAAGACAAACCCAGATGTGTGTGTTCTCACCTGAAATGGGATCAGATTCCTGGTTTTTGGTTGTTGTTGGGATTTTCTGTGGTTTTTTGGGGGAGGTTTTGTTTGTTTGTTGGTTTTTTGGGGTTTTTTGCCTGCCTTTCCATCATTAGCAGCTGCCAAGGTCGGTGAGTGAGGCTGAGGTGGAGGAGCTGATGAAGGTGGGAGGTTCTGTGTGGTTCTGGAAGGTTCTGTGTGGTTCTGGAAGGTTCTGGAAGGTTCTGGAAGGTTCTGGAAGGTTCTGGCTGTGTTCCTGCTGTGAGCACGAGGCACCTGAATCCTCCTGAGATCCCCCTCCCCACCTGTGAGCAGTCTGGAGCCGTGGCACTCACTTCTGCTGTGAAGGTGTAGCTGCTTCTTCCTTCAGATCAGAGCTGCACTTCCTGAACAGAAAGGTGGAAAAGGTGATGTTTAGGTCAGGCTTGGTGAAATAAAGATGATATTGGTAAATTCACCTGCCAGGCTGCCCAGCCAGGGCTTGTCCTTTCAATTCTAGTGACAGGGCTTACAAAAATTCAGCTTATAAACACCCAGCTACCTTTAAAAAACAGTAGGTACAGTTGATAACTCCCATTGGAACAAATACAAAGGCTCACCATGAAAGTTTAGTACAAAAAAGGAAAAAATGCTGCCTCTTTCTTCTGTCTCTTGAGAAGATGACTCTTCCCCTTATCTGATTTTTTTTTGTTTTGTTTTGTTTTGTTGTTTTCTCATGGGATTTTTTTTTTCCTCTCTCCTTTTTTGAGAAAATGTCTTTAAGCTTTACAAGACTTGGGAATTTTGGCAATGTTAACTTTCAGCACCTATCTCACCTTTTTTGAAATCTAAGGCTGCAGCAAGAGGGAAAAAAAAGCACAGTGGACAAAATGACACAGCTGTAATCACATCCATTTATGCATTTCCTGGGATGGAGACAAGCATTTCCTTTTACTTTTTGTTTGTGTCAACAAATTGCTTCTTATCAACATCTCCTTGCCAAGAGATGGCAGCAAAGGATTGCAAAGGAAATTCGGATTATTTTGCTTGAACAAATAATTATCTACCAAGGAGCAATCAAATATCACTGAAGGCATGTTTTCTTCATCTCAGCACTATAAGATAAATTTTTAAAGATGCTTTTTAGTGATCAGACAACAACAAAAAAAAATAAATAAAACTTGTGATTATTTTCCAAGGTTGTTTTTAAGCTCATCTATCTGATAAAGCTTGTGCTTCAGACTGAAATTTTTCCTAATATAATGCATTAAGGAACACTGACATTCTGTCAGCAGTGTGCACAAAGAATCATAGACTCACACTTCTTGTTTTTTTCACCAAAATCTGTATTTTAGAAAAGCTTATGACACATGGCAGTTCTCATGGAATTTCCTGGATTGAGAAATGCTTCAGGAGCTTGGCTTCCTCCCTGAAATTCCACAGGAGTGACTGTCAAGGAGCAAGCAGAAGATCCATTTGTGAAATCACAGAACCCCACAGTGGTTTGTGCTGGAGGGACCCCAGAGCCCCTCTGGTTCCACCCCAGCCATGGCAGGGCCACCTTCACTGTCCCAGGAGCTCCAGCCCCAGTGTCCAGCCTGGCCTTGGGCACCTCCAGGGATCCAGGGACAGCCCCAGCTGTGCCAGGGCCTCACGTCCCTCCCAGGGAACAATTTCTGCCCAAAATCCCATCCAGCCCTGCCATTCCCTGTGTCCTGTCCCTCCAGGCCCTTCTCCAAGGTGTCCCATCTCCCTCCCTGCCAGGAGCTTTGGTGGGAGCCCCAAGGCACAGAGTGAGGAGAGCCTGAGTTTGTGGCTGCTTTGTGTTCTCAAGGTGTCAGCTGAGCCCTCACACCCTCCCTGCTCTGGGGAGCCCTGCTGCTCCCAAAGGCTGGAGCTGCTGAAAAATCAACCTTTATTCTCAGTGGCAGGGCTTGGGTCTGGGCTTTGGACAGTCAGGGATGGAATTTGGGTCTGGGCTTTGGGCAGTCAGGGATGGAATTTGGGTCTGGGCTTTGGGCAGTCAGGGATGGAATTTGTTTCTGGGCTTTTGGGCAGTCAGTGATTGAATTTGGATCTGGACATTTGGGCAGTCGATGACTGAATTTGGATCTGGGATTTTGGGCAGTCAGTGACTGGATTTGGATCTGGACATTTGGGCAGTCGGTGACTGGATTTGGATCTGGACATTTGGGCAGTCGGTGACTGGATTTGGATCTGGATTTTTGGACAGTGAGGGATCACTGCAGGGCTGGGATATTGTTGATGGTGTCCCACAGCCCCTGGGAGGTTTTGCTGTGCTTTGCTTTCAGAACCTGGGGTAGATTCTGGTGGTGGTTCCAGATGGGTTTTCAGTGATTGCCAAGTTTAGCTTTTCCAATCTGTCTTGGCCTGGTGGAAATACTAATTAAAGTTGTTTTTTTCTCTTTCTCTGGAGGCAGTGTTTCATTTTCCTTTTCCCCCCACTTTTAATCACTCTGTACCCAGTGCCTCAGTGCCTTTTCACTCACCCTGGCCTTTTCCTGCTATTCCTTTTGCATCCCATTGTGCCTCTCCTCTGCTCTGCTGTGTCTTTGTTGGGGCACACATTCCCATACCCCACCTCCCTGGAGAATGCAAAATTTCAAAGGTGCTCTGGCACTGACAAAAGCAATATAATGCATTAATTGCTGAGGTGAAAACCAGGGTGGGAAAGCAGTGAGAATATGTTTGTATGAGAGAATTCAGTTCTACTCCATTCCAAGGTCCTTTTCTCTATTTCACCTGGCAGTTTTGTGACTAACCCAAGGGTTATGGTGGAAAGTGTGAGGCTGAGGTGTGTAACACAGCTGGGTGTTGGATAACACAGCACAGGATGAGATGTGGCTGTGGGGTAACCCAGTTCATGTCTATATTATCAAAAAACCACTGAAGGTTTGCTTTACAGATAATGAAAAGTTAATTTACATGTCTTCCCTGTGTGGGTTGTTCTCTGCTCAGCTCAACAGGGAGCTGAGAGAGTCATATTTTAATAATTTTCCTTAGTATGTGTTTTCCAGTGGCCATTACAGGACCTGGATAATTGGTCCTAATCTGAATGTTAACATTGACATTATTATTGTGCTTGACAGGGAATGAGGGCTAATGACTAAAACATTGATAAATTGAATAAATTGATGTAAGTCATATTTAATTTGCTTCTTTGCTATGTACTGGAGTGAATTATTCAGGATTTGTACCCTCTTACAGAGAGTTTGGTTGTATCATAAATGTTCATTAGAGAGAAACTTGATTCTTTTCTCATATAATGCTGTTTCTACATAAGTGTGTAAACTTGTGAGAAAATGCCATAAATCTACCAAGGAAAAAGCTCTGATGGTGCATATATATAATTTTATATATATGTAAACATGGTAGTGGCTCATCTTGCAAACAAACTTCCCTTTTTGATCATTTTTGCCTGAAAATGTTATATTGAGTAGCTTTGTAAACTTAAACCAGCTCTAATGGAACATTGGTTTCTTGGAGATGGGAACAGTAATGCATATGATGCTCTCAAGTGTTTTAAACAGTTCTTATTTTCAGAAGTTACAGTGGAAAGAATAAAAGTTGCAGAAAAATATAGAACAAAATAGAGTGTTGGGAGGAGTAACAAGGAGAAGGGAGAAGAAACAACTCTGTGTGCTGGGTGGGGGTAAGGTGCATTTGAATTTCAAACATCCCCACTGGCTTTACTCAGCAGAAATGATCTGCAGCTCCTTTGTGTGAGTAATATCTCAGCAAGCCTTGGAACAAATCCTCACACCCTACTGACTTTTAATGCTGAGCAGAAAATGAGTTGCTGAATAAAAGATGCAACAACTTAAAAGGGTCTTTTCATTGGGAGTCAAAATAAATGCTGCAGAGAGTTGGTGCCTGTGCTGCCAGGAGCAAGTGAATCACTTTCCTCTCTCATCCCATCTCACACAACTGCTTTCAGCTTTCCAAACACCTGCCTGGGATCTCTGTCCTGTGAAACTTCAGCCACCAGGACACTGAGACCGTTCTGCTGCTCATTAAGGGATGGAAAACGAACCCCAGGATAAGGAACATATCATTAAACAGTACCCAGGAGAGGAAAGGGTTAGGCAGGGGATTGGGATGTATTAAAAGAGTTTTATCTGTCATTATTTTTTATTAGGCATTGAGGAGTCTGAGGAGAATTTCTAACAGTAAAGATTTAATTCTTCATATGGTTTAGGGGCCAAGAGAGAGGATTTGTTTTAAAACACTGATGTGAAAATGAGTTGCATCATGTTTTTAAAGGGATAAAACAGATACAAAAGGGGGCTCTGAAAGTTAATATCAAGTCATTAATTCATGTGATGTTTTTGTGAGGGTAAATCTAGATGTGGGTGAGCTGTTCACAAGGGTGTGCAGAGCTCACCTCGTGGACAAAGCACTGGCAAGGTCTCTAGAAAGTTCCTTGGAAAAATGAGTTTGATAAATCAGCAACTCAATAAAACAGGTTTATTTATAAACATTTATGAAGAGTTAAAAGAGTTTTTATCGCTGGTTGGCAGCCTTTTGCCACTGAATTATTGTGTGAAAACAATGTATTCTTTTATTCCTTCTTCTTAAGTATGTTTTATTTATTATATCAAGGTTTTTTTTCCATAATTCTCAGTGCTCAAGGTGAAGTCTCTTGTGAAGGAAGCACGATCTGTAAAAGCACTGACATTTCTGATACTTAAAATTACCTTACACTGCTGAATGTTGCCTAAATGCAGCAGCTCCCTGTATCAGCAGTGTTAAATCTGGATATTAAAGATAGCTTTTCATTCTTGGAATTCAAACCAGATCAATTTTATTACAGATAGAACTGATAGCTCTTTTCTGCATAATGGGGAACAAATCCAATCCTCCACCAGGTGAGACATGGGAGTTTTGTTCAAGTTCAGTTTAGAAATTAAATTTATATCATTAGAAAGAAACTTAGGATATTTTTTTTCTTCTCAAAATATATTATTCCTACAGGACTGCTCTTATTCTCTTGTAAATATTCTTGCAGTAATTGTCTGCAAGTAGCAGAGTTTGGTGCCAGATAGCAACAATAGCAGAAGCTTTCTAGGAAGCAATTAGCTCAGTAGAGATTTTTTTTATTATTTTTTTTTTCCATTTTTCTTCCTGAAAAGACTCTTTCATTTTTAAACGAGAATTTACAGGTCCAGTCTTGTAGTTGGCAGCAATTGTGAAATAATTCTGAGATATGTTTTAACTGACCCGTTTGCAGGAAAAATGAGTGTGAATAGAAGAATCTATTGAAAAGCCAGGGACATACAAAGTGTAGAGCTATAATATGGTTGCCATAGACACAATTTCATATTCTCTTCCCTGTTTACTGCATTGATAACTCCTTTATTGAAATCCAGGAAAAAAAACAACAAAAAACCCCTAAAAAAACCAAAACTGGATGTTCTGAAAAGGCTGTATTCCTTTCTGTTACAATGAGATTATTTTCAGAGCTCCTTTAACCACTAATTACCATAAGGAAATTGGCCAACGAGCTCCAGTTGAGTATTTGAGTATGCAAGAATATATTCTAGATCAATATGTAATTATCATATGCACAGAGAGATTTTGTAGTCAAATTTAGTCGAAACAGATGGACTTGCTACATATGGCTAATAGAGATTTAAAGTTAGTAAGAAATGTATGAATTCTTTAGCTACACGACAAAACTAAGATTCTTTATTCTCCATTACCAAGAAGACAGGATGTTAATTCATCTGAAGTCTGCTGCTTTCTTCTTTTGTACATAATGCCTAAAATGTCAGTAAGAGTTGATACATATGTGCATGTGGCAGGGGGAAATCTCGAGCTTTTCTCCTGGTTTTGCATGTTATTCTACATGAAATTCTCCATCCAGTCACTGAGAGCTGTAATCTGCTCTTCTGCTGTTTGGATGGCACCACAATACCCCACTAAGTCCTTGAAAATTCTGTTTATTAGAAGTAGATGTGAGATAGATTTTTTTAAAATGCCAGAAAGAAGTCTTCATTTTGTCTAATACGAGGACGAAAAAAAAATAAAATAAAACCCAGACCATTCATTTTAAACCTTTGGTAGCTGGAATCTTCCAAAGATGTTCTTGCTTAATAAAAACTTGACAAGGCAGCACGTGGGGATTTAACAGGTAACTCCATTAGCAGCGAGAGGAGCAGTTCAGCTAATCTCTGACACTGCACCCGCGCTGTGCTGACAGGCTCAGCTGCTCCTTCAGAGCAGGGAATTGTGGCAACTTAAAAGGTGATTGTCACAGAGTGAAAGACGGTGTCTGAAGAGGAGTTAGACAGGATGTTTTCATTAACATTAAAGAGCTCTTGCTATTCATTAGGCAACTTGCTCTCGAGACCACAGGAGAGTTGTCACTCACTGTGTCTTTTCACAAGTTAAGGATGCATCATATAGAACTGTGTTTTATCTGCTTCCTTATGGAGATTCTGCACAAAAGAAAAATAGAGGTAGTTTTGGATTTTGATTTTTTTAAATCTTTTCTTTATTGTTGGGAGAGTTTATTTTATCCTAAGTTTTTAACTGATTTAAAAGACCTTTGGCTGTTATGCTCAAGTTAACGCACCGTGCGTGTGACGAGTTGCACCAGACCTCAACAAAAATGTGGTTTTGGCTTTTTCAAGGCCAGGCTCTCTTTCCTGTTACTCTTGCACTCTGTTTTTCCTGGTGTTGTGCTCTACACCAGCATCCTCCTGGCCTGTGGCAGTGCTGCTCCTCCACTGAGGCAGAGGAGGTTCCTCGCTCCACCAGCCGCGTTCAGCAGGGCTGGAGATGACGCTCACTGCTGGGCAAGTAATGACCAAAGGGCTGAGCACAGCAAGGAGCCAGGAGCTCACAGACACAATATTCATGGCCCAGTTACCAGTGTCCAGTCTGGGCAGGACTGCAGCTCCTCTGCCTTTGGAGCTCTCCAGGACAGGTCAAAGCAGGAAACGCTTCAAGCGCAGAAATCCAGCGTGAACGCCTCAAAGTGAGGATGTGGGAAATTCATTCTGAACCCTCCTGAAACTGTGGCTAAGTTCTGGCCCAGTTAATAATGCCTAACAGGCACGTGACAGAGGATCCCAGGTAGAGAGGAGGAGGGTCCTGGGGGGAATGGACTGAAGCCATCACTGCTGGCTTTGGGAGCAGGACTCCAGCCGTGCGTTCATCAGCAGAGCTGGGCTGGAGCTCGTCTGCTCTGCTCCCTCGGTGGGAACAACCAGGGATAAAAACCATAAACAACCCTGACCCAGCAGCCTTTGTGGGGCAGATTGCTCCTGGAGGAGTCAGGGGATGCTGTGTTTGCTCGGGGTGGTGCAGGCAGAATCACACAACTCCTGCTTTTGCCCCTGCTGCTCTGCAGTTTGTTTTGGTGCCCACCAAATTTTACTCCTGTCTGAAGTTCTTCTGTAAGAGCAAAATGAAAAATACTGTTTTCAGAACTTTCCAACACGGTTCTGAGGAAGTCTCTAATATTGTCCTGCTTACAAACAACTGTGACCTTTTTATTCTTTTGAAAGTTTTCCTAGATAATGAGAGGCATTTATCGTTCCCAGTCTCATCTATGCAAACTAGATTGTTATGATGGGATTTTGCTTTATGCTTTTAGGGAATGGACAAGAGAAATGAAATTGAGGATTAGCTCTTTTTTAGAGTTACATTCAGGATAGGGTTTCTTCTGCAATACCCAATTAAAATAAGGTATTTTATTTTTTTCCCCTTTGCTTCCTTGTTTTTGTTCCTGTATCCCATTCTTCCTTTGAAAGTGGCACCTCTAACTACAGGGGTGTAGATGTAGTCAATTTAGAAACTTTCCCCTAAATGGAGTTCTGGATTTGTAGGGAATGCAGGAAATGTCACATTAAAGTTTGCTTGGTGCTAATTTTATTACATTTTCATTTTGTTTCAGACATTATTTTGGATACTTTGCTTGAAGATTATCAAATCATTAAATCTTTAAAATTGTGATTATCTGGGAGCAGAATAAAAGGAAATTGTTCTATCTCAGCAGAATAACGTGAATACATGGATTGCTATTTAATTAAAAAAATGTGTCAAAGTTATACTGCAACATATCAGTTTATACTTCTTGTGTTCAGGATAAGCAAAAATACGAACACTGTGGATGTAATTTGAATTTATGGGGGTAATAACCCATAAATAAACCTTTATCTAGGTGTAGATTGATATTTCCCTGCATCAGTCATATCTAAGTTTTCCCTTTCTTCTTCCATTGTCTTTCCCACTGCATTTAAATGTGGAGCTGCACTGTGGCATTCCAGTTGGGTTTTAATTAGCTATATTATCTGTTGTGTAGGGCTTAATCAATTCTATTGGATGCTATCTGCAGGTGCCTCCAGTAAGGGCATATTACATTGATTTTTCATTTCTCACATCCAACGTTCTGCACACATCCCGTGCTTGCTGTTTGCTGCTGACAGCAGGGTTATTCACAGGCACCCAGGCAAAGTGGGACAGGGATCAGGACACTTACAAACCCCACAGGATGGATTTATTAGGCAGAAAATAAGAAAATAGGAACTTTTGGCAGCTGGCTGTCTGAGAGGGAGGGCTCAGGAGAGAGAGGAGCTTGGGGGAATCGCTGCATTTCCATGGGAGTCCTCCAGCTGAAGGTGAGTGCAGCAGGATGCTGCCTTGTTGAAGTCCAATCTTAAGGCAGGAATCAGACAGCACATCCAATATGATGTAGAACTGAGACCTTTATTTTTTGCTCTTGCATTACTTATATAGTTTAAGCCAAGCGTCTAATAATAGAATACAAACTTATAGCTCTAATTTATAACACTGTTTGCATTCTTCTCTAAACACATTACTATCTTTATCTTAAAGCAAATTACCAGATGTTTGCAGACCTTTGTTTGATCCTTGTTCTTGCTCAACAGGCAGGTATATTTATCACCTTGTTTTCTTTGGCAGTCTACTGTTAGGGTCAGCATGCTCTGTAAAGAGGCTGCAAGCCAAGCACACCTGCAAAAGCCCCAACACTGCCTCCTCCCTGGGATGGGTGCTCTAAGGCAAGAAAATATTGCATTTTTCCAAACTGCACGTCAGCATTTCGTCCTTCGTGTTGGAACGTGATTGAAACCTGCAAAACCAGTTAAATCTCACAGGTGGGGGACTTTTGGGGGTGCTTCAATGTGCTGGTTGTGGCTGGGGTAGCAAATCCTCTTAGCTGTGAGGAAAGGCAGCAGGAATGTGTTCACATCCCCAAATCCTGCCCTGTGTCCTGTGGAGCACTGTGCCACTGAATCTGCATTTTCACCTCAGGCCTGGCTGCTCCAGGGGCAGTTCCCAACCTGAACAGAGCCTTTGGCGGAGATTGGAGTTTTTGCTTCCAGTTTGGAAGTGGGCAGACTCAAAAACTCCCCTTCAGTTTAATAAAACCAGTTTTAGATCTGTTTTAAATTGTGCCTCCTAGCTGCCCTTCCCCTAGAGAGCAGTATTCCATGCAAAATGGGATTTTTTTTCCTCTTGTAGTAGTTCTTTTATCAAGGTTTCCAAGGTAATCTTAGAAACTTGGATTCTCTCTGCAGTTTTTTTTCTGATGCAGTTATGTATTATCAGTTCTGATATTTTTCTTTTTCTGTAGAGGTCAACAAAAATCTACAGCCCAATTTTGCACCTAATTTTTTTTGGTTTTTTGTGTTGGTGAACACAAAGTGGATTGATTGGAGTCACACAACTGTTTGGGAGTGGAGCTGTGTTTTGACTGAAGAAAAGAGCTATAATCAACCAGGCTGACAGGAGATGGCAAAGAAATGCTGCAAGCACTCCTGTATTTTCATCAGAATTTCTTTCTAGTCCCAACTCTTTCCTTTCAAGCCACAAATAACTTCTTTTCTCTTGCTTTAAGTTCTTATCAAACTGTGGAGAGGTTCAGAATTGTTTAAAAGCCAGGTTGTCCATAAAAATCACCAGGTTAAATTGACTAAAATATAGAAGAAAAACAACAGGGTAATATGTAAAGACTTGCTTGGCTTGATTAGGCATCGGGTTTTTTTCTGTTTTGAGACACTTTGGACGCCAGTGAATTTCCCTGGAAGGTGGATGAAAGTGATTTTCCTTTATCTCCAGACCCACAGCCAGGTACAGCCCCTGCTCTGGATTGCTGCCATCTCCAAGCAGGTTTTACCCTGCTCCTTATGGAGCTGCACTAATTCTGCCCAGAATCTTTGCAGGAATGCTGGCAAAGAAATCTGTTTCTTGCTCCATTCCATTAGAAAGATCGATGTCTGGGAGGTTTCCCTGGTTTAGAGAAGCCCCTGGTCTGTGCTTGCTTGAGCAGTGTTAAGGATTGGGTTGCAGCACTGTAATCCATCCCTCTTGCTGATAAAATAGCAGAGCAATTCATTGCTTAAATGGAATTTGAATAACACTGTTGAAATCGATAGCGGCTCCTTATCCATATAAAGATAATTGATCTTTTTGAAGCTCTTTAAATACAACGAGCATTTGATTGTGTCTGCTTCCATTGCTCAGCTTAACACGGTAACACAGTAAAATTAAATGTTGCTTGTAAAATGGCTGGAGCATTCGGTGGTTTTCACTCCTACAACACTTCTCTGGTCTGTTTTAGCCGATTAGCTGTAAATGAAGATAAGAGCTGCAGCTTTGAAATGGGAAATACAGCAGGAATGTTTCTTTGTGTCCAGAAATCAGTCACTTCTGGGGCCTCTGCTCACCCTAGGATGTGCACTTCACACTCCAGCATTGTTTTACATCCTTTCTAATGTTGGTCAGACACCTCTGATAGTCCCTCGGTGCCTGTCTGCTCAGATTTGTGAAGTTTGGAGCTGGAGATGCAGAGGATCTTTGATGTTTCGGGTGTGTGTGTACAGCTGAGCCCTGCACTGAGCTGAAAAGTGCACTTCTTGCAGGAGCAGGTGGGAAACACGAAGCAGAAGTGACCTGGGAGCCTGGAGAGGTTTTCAGGCTCTTTTCCCTGTGGTGATGCTGAAAGGAAACTGCTTCAGCCTGTTGGTGCTGGGTGCCAGCCCATCCCACCCCATATTCCTGCTGGGAGTGATGAAGTGCAGAAGGAACTCCTTGTAGCATTGCTCAGAGGAATCTTTTCTTATATTTCCTATTTCTTTTCGTTTTCAAGGTGTTCTACAAATATCTAGCTGTCAAGGCTCTTAGAGAAAATCTTTCTTTTGTTGTAAGGTGTGAATACTCCATTTATTTTGTGTACTGAACATCAAAGTTTGGTGTTAGAGCAGAGGGTAAAGAGCTTTGAAATTTTCAGTGATCACTTGACATAAATAGCTGCAAATGCCACTCCACTAGAAATTTCCCCAAAAGTGGGATTTATTTGATTTTTTTGTAATCAGTTATCTCTCATTTCGAACTATTTTGTTTGTTTTTGTTCATCATTTATCTCAATCAATCAATTGGTCATTGAATTTACTATGATCAGAGGAGAGTCCTATCATCCTGCACTATCTCTGCTTTGTATTTTGCATCACTTTTTAAGTTTTAATAGTACACAGTCTTCAGACTTTCGGTTGAAAATGTTGACGAAAATTTTAAATATTCATTACAACCTGAAATGGAAGGGGAAAGCAAATCTTTTCTATGCCATACACCCTGAAACTTTTATCCAAATATTCGCTATTTTTGTCTAGTAGTAATAAATTTTACATTACCTGTCATCCCACTGCAGGTGACAAAATGCATCACAAACCCTCAATTGGAGCCTGTGGCTGGTGAAGAGGTTTTGTCACCGAGCTGATGACAGCTGATCACTGAAACTCCTCTCAGGTAAATCACACAGATTCCAGCTGGACTGTGAAAATCCTGCCCTGTTCCATTTCAGCACAAACATTTTGAACCTGCATAAAAACAAATAATTTATGTATAGAAGTTCAGAACTTTCTGCAAATTGTATTTGATTTAAAGGGCAGGAAGTGTTATGGCACAAGTTAATATGTAAAAACAAAGAAGCAGAACTTAATTACTCGCTGATGGAGATGCTGTGGGTGAGGCTGGACACGGGTTTGTAGTAGGTGCACACATCTCTGAGCAGCTCTACACCCTCACATTCACTGCTCATGCACAAACAGGATCTAAAGCCTCGTCCTGTTCTTCCTCTGAGTGCTCAGGCTGCAATTCTGTGAGTTAGAACGTGGATGTTATGGACACAGATCCGTGTGTGCAGCATGCAACTCCTCAGGGGCTGCTCCTGCATCCCTGGCACTGCAGCTGCTGGGACCTGGGACAGCCTGGGGCTCCTCCTGCATCCCTGCATCCCTGCATCCCTGCATCCCT
>NC_031772.1:2047385-2050094 GCF_001522545.3 Parus major
GCATCCCTGGCACTGCAGCTGCTGGCACCTGGGACAGGCTGAGCCCACAGCCCCACTCCAGCCACAAGCTGAAGGCCAAGTGGTCCTTGGGGAGCAGCCCCTGAGCTAAAGCAGAGCTCCAGGCTGGAGAGCTCAGGGGAGGATGCTGAGCTGATGCCTGGGGCCTCACAGAGCCAGCAGAGTACCTGGTTAGAGTTCTCTCCATAAAGGCGAGGTAAATTGAACAATATATCTCAAGATTATAAAAAAACCCAAAAACTCCAGACCCCAAAGTGTTTTTTGGGAAGTGAGAGCTTTGCCCAGCTGTGCACCGTTCCAGGAGCAGTTTCAATTGCAGCATTCACTGAATTTGGCCCTGGAATTTGCCAGGAGGCCTCACTGCAAACACACCCCACGAGTGTGTTGTGAGCCTGCTCGGTGGGGCAGGGGTTGTGGCACTGTGGATTATTTGCTCTTTACCCAAATGATCTCATTGCAGCTCCTTTTTTTAGCTCACGTTGCAAATCCAGGGTGAGCCACGCAGAGCAGTTTGCTGGATGGTGATGATGATGAGCTCTCCCATAAACAGGAAAAAGCAGTGGTTCTGGGGCTTTTATAATGTTTATCAGTAGGAAAACAGAAGTGGCAATTGCTTTTAATTGCCCAATAATTTTATTGTTCAAAAGATGGAACTTACAGGAAGCAGCTGCAGTTATAGCTGAACCTGCTCTTTAATGTGTTCCTGGTTTTTTTCCTGTGTTATATTATCTAATAGTGATAAGCTGCTGGTTTCAGTCAAATTTTGAAGTACAATAAGAGTTGGATTTATCACGCCCTGGGATGAATACTCCACTACTCTTGCTGAAAGACACCTTTGTGAATGTTGTGGTTCTGAATTGTCTGTAGAAATCCCATTCCTTATATTAAATCAACTTCCATTCTTTGTTCTCTCACTACACAAGAATTTTAAGATTCATAACCTATTTCTGTTTGGTTTTTCTCCCTTTGTAGTTCTCCCACCCTGTCTCTGTGCTGTTATTCAGCGTGTAAGGAAATGCAGCCCCACAATGAACGTGCACTCTGAATTAATTAGCTACTTTCTGTAAATACAAATAAATGACAGCAGGATCAAAACAAAAAGCGAGAAGGGGAGGACTAGCTACTGTCACACCTGTGGTGTTACTGTTCCTAATTTTAATTTTGTTTTAAATGGTAGTGTGCTGCCAGATTATGTCCGTTGTCACTGTCACAGGTGCTCAAGTCCCACAGCCCAGAGCTGTCCCTGAGGCTCAAACTGAGCTCAGAGTTTCTGTGTGCTTTCCTTTAAGCATCAGACCTTGTTTGAAGACTTTGAGCAGTTATTTCTTATTCACTGCAGACTGAAACAAGAGGTTCCTGTTCTTGCTGCCATGTTGTTCAAGGGTTGTTGGTAATAGTCCTGATTTTCCAGCCTTGTCTTGGTGAAGATCTTGTTTGGGGCAATTCTTAATTCACAGCTGGAAATGGAGAATGGAAAAGTGCATTGTGGGCTCTTGCAGACCAAGTGTATACAGAATTACAGCTCAAATATAAAAAATGGGGAAATGGATATTTCAATTTGCTTATCCTCTGACATTTATGTGTTTATTTAAAATCAGTGGTCAGAGTTTACAGAGCTGAGATTCCCATGTGCTGGTGTTTTTATGGCATGTGAGCAAGGTGACATCCTGTGATGTTCTTCCTCTGACTCACCTACATTCCACATTAATATTGAATAGGACTCCAGAGAGAAATGGCTGTGCTTTTGTTAGTCTGGACAGGCAGTTATAAAACACTGTTGTAATTAAATTCCTCTTTTCATTTCAATGGTGGAATTAAACAAATATTTTCCTTTGGAGGAAAGTAACAATTTGATGTTAATTGCTTCTATCTGTTTCTCAGCATTGTCAAATAACCTATTGTAAAAACTACTTAATATTTCCAGGGGAATGCCATATATTGCATAACTTATTTCCTTTGCTGGTTATTTTGTTTGATGGTTAAATGGTAATTGGAATGAAAGGAATAAAGAAGCACTTGTGGGTTGGGAACCACTCAGGGGATTGAGAATTTAAAGCAGAACAATGATTTAACATTTCTTTCTTTTGTTAACATTTTCTTTTCATGTGTGAATTACGTGTGAGTAAGAGAGATTATAGGCAGAAAAATAAAGGGAGAATACAGAAAACTCATTTAGATCAAACTCACTGTGCCTAATAAGCAGACAGAAAAATCTACAAACTGTCAAATCTTCACAGTTTGTCCTTAGCCTTCCTAGATGTTGTAGAATTCACAAAATCATTCTGAGAAAGAAAATCAGCCTGTTAAAAGTGAGAAAACACAGAAGCAAAGCTTCAGCTTCATTCCAAGAGTTCTGTGGCTTCTGGTTGTTGTGGAAGAGAAATTCATTAGGAAAAACAGGAAAAGAGAGAGCACCCACAGTAGGGAAATTGAAAACTGTGCTTGGATTTCCACATTTCTGAACTTTGCTAGGGACGTGTCAAAGGAAAAATCATCATCCATGATGTTTGCATGTAAAAAATGTCTATAAACATCTATAAATATATATAATAAATACATATATAAATATAGATATAAATATAGATATAAATATATATAAATATGAATGTAAATATAAATATTAAATATATAATATAATATAATATATAATGTATAATATATAAAATATGATATATAATATATAATATATAA
>NC_031772.1:2050109-2052439 GCF_001522545.3 Parus major
ATAATATATAAAATATGATATATAATATATAATATATAAAATATAAAATATAAAATATGATATATAATATATAATATATAATGTATAATATATAATATATAATATATAATATAATATAATATATAATGTATAATATATAAAATATAATATATAATATATAATATATAAATATAATATATAATGTATAATGTATAATATATAATATATATTGTATAATATATAATATAAAATATATTATATATAATATATGATATATGATATATGATATATGATATATGATATATAATATATAATATATAATGCATAATGTATAATATCTAATATATATAATATATAATATCTAATATATATAATATATAATATATAATATATAATATATAATATATAATATTAATATAATATATAAATATAAATATCTATTCCTATCTGGAAGACCCCATGAGGCTCAGGATTGTTCCATCTCAGGGCTCTGGGCATCTTGGAACCTGGAGAAAGTTTCTGAGCCAGGAGTTGTGGAATGCTGAGGAGTTTCAGTGGGGGCACAGGCAGCTGTGCCTGTCTTTGAAGGGAAGATGAATTGTCCAGGACATGTTCAGCTATCCCATTTTCAGCAGGAGCTATGAATCAACCAGTCACAACTTTTTGGGGTGAAAAGTGAGATTTTTTCCCTGCCTTTCTGTCACAATTTGGGTACATGGTTTGTGAAACCACACCAGTTTTGTTGAAGAGATGAACTGGGGATCTTCCAATTTATTGTAAACCACAAATCACTGACTGTGCTTTTCACATATGACAAAAGCATTTCCAAATATTTAGTGGTTAGTTATTTCATAAATTAAAAACAAAATAAAATATATAAAAAATAAAGAAGATGCAGTAAATGCATTAAAAAATACTGGTGAAATTCATAAAAGGGTATTATTGTATCAAAGCAGTAAAATGTAGATGTTGTTCTCTATACCTGAAGTGTGTTTTATCTTTATTTTGGTGTTCTGAAAATGTATAGCCCCCATTTTATTGTTTTGTTTGGTTTTGTTTGTGCCTTTTCTATTAACTGAGTTCTGTCAAATTGACAAATGACTGAAGCTTTGCTGGGCAGATTTTGCATCTTTTGAACCAATGAAAGATGTGCCTGCTTTTCCTTGTCCACCTTTATTCTTAGCATGGATTTGGGCAGTAAATTATTTTATCTCGTTTCAGAATTCCTTTTTATTGTGACTGGAGACTCTTCTGAGGCAGTCAGTTCCTCAGCCTGCTTTAATAGATACAGTTGGATATTTTTGTTGTCCTTTTTTTTTTCATTTTTCAAACTTCTCAGTGTTCTCAGAAATGTAAACTTGCACATTTTTCTGGAGGGCAGCGTGACAAGATGCCCATGAATAGAAACTCAGCAAAGGAAGCTCTTCAATACAGAGAATATGTCACAACTTATTTCAGCAAGAGCATGTTCAAGAGATTATATTTTATCACCGCTCCTGTCACTTTAAAGTCTGTAAATCCATCAGGTATTTGGAATATCTGACTTGTTTTTCTGTCTTTTACAGTCCTGCCATAACTAAAGAACCAGCAGATGTTCCTTTGCACCTTGAGATGAGGAAGGATACGCAGCCAGAAAGGTGAGAGCCAGGAACATAACCCTTGGATTCCCCTTGCTCATGCAGAGAACTCGTGTAGCTTCCACTGCCTGCTTGTACTTTTGAGTCTCACAGTTGTTATTTCATCTGCAAAAAGGTTTTTTCTTCAATGCTTCACCCTGCTCTGTTTTTTATAAATTATTATATAGACAGCTGCACCTCTTACAAATAAATACTGAGGGCTGAAAGTGTAGGTTGGCAGGTAAAGAATTAAAAGTGTGGTTTACAGATTCTGATTCTTCCTCTGGGTATGTCTGAAAGCTTTTCTGTCCCACAGCCAGGTTTGGAACAGCTCAGAACAGCTTTGTAAAAAATCTGAAAATGGAAAAACTCAGACTGGATTGCAGCAGGTGAGACTGGCTGTGCCTGGAATCACGACACAAAATCCTGGGACCACATCTTCCTCATCCCAGAGCAACCAGACTCGGGCACAGCTTCTTCTTCTTCCTCCCCACACAGAGGGAGAAGGAAAATATCTGCTAGAGATGGAAAATATCTGCTAGAGATGGAAAATATCTGCTAGAGATGGAAAATGTCTTCTAGAGATGGCTCTGTGCCCTTGGAAATTAATTGGTTTTTTTCCCTGATATTTTTCAAAATAATTGTGATTGTTGTTTGGAATGGTAATTTCTCTCTCTAGAAGATTTGGGACATTACACACACACACACACACACACACACACATATATATATATA
>NC_031772.1:2052774-2059998 GCF_001522545.3 Parus major
GAAGTCTTTGCACAGGAGGGAGGAAGTTGAAGAACAAGAGCATCTCCTCAGATCTAATAGTTTTTCCAGACATGAGCTGGAATTTTGACTTCACAGCTGAAGAGGCTTGGAGATAAAAGTCTTTCAATCTTCTGTTAAGAAAATTGGCCCACCAAAATCTCCCTGTCAAACTCCTTCCCCTCCCCTCCAAGTGTGATAAATGTTACAAGCTGAGGGCCTCAAATGATTTTTGCAAAGTCTCATAAACGTTCCATATGTCACTTTCTCTAAAATTATAATCTATTATCTCACTCAAGTGGAATAATAATGCATTGAAAAAATGAAATTTATCCCAGGTGCCCCAGCAGGTTGATTCTTCATTATGTGTTAATTGTTAATGGCAATTTTCCATGGAGCATCTGCCAGTTCTAGTGAGCAGAGCTCCCAGAAATGATATATTAATTTTTAGCATAGACTCTAAGAGTAGATAAAATATGTTGGGTTTTTGAAAAAATCTTGCTTTGTGTACATAAACTGTCTGGGCATAGTTATCATTATTTTAAGCAAGAGTACAAAATAATTTATAGAGCAGCATAAAAATAGTATTTTATTGAAGGTCTGAGCCAGTGGAATGTTTTTATTTCTGAAGTACTAAGCCTTCACCATGGTAAGGCAATGACAAGTATCAGCTGAGATGCTGTGGGAGTATTTTTCCATAGGTATGTATTACAATAGTAATATAATAATACTATAATACAGTATTAATGCTCAGGAATAAAATAAAGTTCAACTGGTGTGGAGGACATGATGTAATTCTGTATTTCAGTTCTTGCATCAAGGGAAATGAACTGGTGAGAAAAGTTAGTGAAAAAATTAAACTCTCTTCAGTTGTTTGAGCTGTGCTCTTCAGCACCATCCTCACTGTGGATTTAAACAAAGCTGCTCAAGGTGATTGCAGCTGTCTTTATGTTGTCCCATGAATTTAAATTGTAAATTTATATTCATAAATTTACAATTCATATTCAGTATATTTAATAAATTCATAAAGATATAATATTAACTTATAATTGCTTTGAGAACATAAAAATAATTGATGTTTACTACATTCCTGAGTCCTTTTAGGATCTAACTTTGGACTGTGTCTAAATTAGGGCTGTTCAAATTCTTTATGGTCTCACAGCTGAGAGTGGCTTTGGCTGTGTGCTAATTCCATCTCATTTAAGGTGATCTGTGAAGTTTTATGGCCAAAATCCCAGCAGGTCAAGGTGTGAGCTTTGTGAGCACAGCCTCTGCTTCCCTTGGCAGGACCCTGATGCTGGAGGATTTTGTGTCTGAAGCAGTTTCATGCTGAAGGTGGAGTTTGTATCTGGAGGTTCCCACAGTGAAGGACTCCAAGAATGTGTTAACAAATCTATCACTTATTTTTATTCTCTTAATAAATTGCTCCACTTCTATGAAACAAGGCCATTAGAGCAGCAAACCACATATTAAAAGTGGTTTTTAGGTCAGGTCCAAGGCCCAGGTAAGGAACAAAAGCAAGGGTGGGTTCAGGGCTGTCACTCCAGTGTTGTGCTGACTGCTTTCCAAATACAGGGAAATTCCTGATTTTCTGCAAAGCAAACAGCAGCTGGGAAATGTGGGTCTGAGGGGGGCAGGACAAAGGCTCAGCTGCTGATTTATTTTCCCCCTGCCTTTGAAATCTGAACCACAGGTGAGGACAGAACAGTTTTAGGGGCAGCAGTGAACAGAGCTGGACAGGGATCTGCAAACCTGGCAGTGATGTTTTGTTTCTGTCTTCTGAAGTGTAAATTATAAGTAAAAGGCAATAAAACAATTGAACAATTAAAATACATGTAAAAATATAAAATTTGTGGTTTCTTTTTATGTGTAGTCGAACATGTGTGTGTGTAAAGGTGCCTAAAATAAAATTTAGGTAAGTTTTTTAGAAGTGACTTTAGGAGGCTCCTGATGGAAAGATGATAATAGTGTTACTTGACAAATATTCCAATTCAGCTCCTGATGGTGTCATTGAAGCATGTTGTATTTTCCAGTACTACATTTCTTACACATTTTTCACCTTCATTATCAACTTCTGCCGTGCACCTCGTTTATATTGTAGAATTTATAAGCAAGCTTTGCTGTTTAAATGACCCAAATAATCAAGAAACTGATTATATAAAACATATTAAAAATGATGGAAGGAAAAAGCAGAATATATTACTCCCTCTTCACAAAACTCTGCATGTTCTTTTTAATGATAAATGTCTTTTTGAGTTGAATGTGATTCAACCTGTGATAAATATGTCAGTAATTCCATCACACATGGCCAAATTCCCTTGAAAGTCAAGAAAGCAGTATAGTTTTCCCTCACAAATACTTTTGTTTTATGAAATCTGGTTGTTTTGGGGTTTTTATTCACATGAATGCAGCCCAAACTGGTGAATTAAAGACATATAAAAGTGGTCAGGAGTGAACAGTTCAGTTTCATATTGTCTGAACAGAAAATCTCTTCATTTCAAGATAGCAAATAGCTCAAGGTTTCCAATACTTAGTCTACTGAAACTCAAATTTTGAAAATGATCAAATGCTGAAACTGAAGCTGGAATTTTGGGAAGGCATCCACAACAGGCCAGTTCTCCTTTTCCTCTTTGCAGTATCATAAAATGCATATGATTTCATCCTGCCAGTTTGTTCCTGGGTTCTGAGTGCTTGTGGTTGATGCTCACACATTGATCTTTGGATTTGGCTTTTCATAATCTGGTTAAAAGAATGTGATCAATATTCAGAGCTGGTATTTATGCAAATAAAACCCCCTGATTTTATTTCCAGTTTATGTAGTTTTGTTGTGATTCTCTGGAACCAGACAAAGAAGCAAAATAACCACAGCAAATCTTCTGTGGGAATTTAGAAATCATCAAGATGAGCTGTTTGGGACAGATCACAGAGCTGTCATCTCTCAGAGAAGGAAATTCTATTTTAATTTAGATTTCCAAGAATGGCTGAGAGGATTCCAAGGGTAGAACTTGATGGTTGGGAGTACCCAGTGCAATCAGACCTCTGAATTCCTGTTTTTGGAAGATTTTACAGGAAAAATGCTAAAGATTTGTACTCCCCTTGGCTGTTCAGCTGAAAATAGCAGATAAAATGTTGGGATTGATAGGAGGGCTGTGATGGTAAGGATGATGTGTGTGCCTGTGGCTGTGATGGGAAGCCCAGGGAAGCGTTTCTGCAATAGTGCAATTATTGTTTTGCCAGGGAGATTTCTAAAAGTAGCATTACTTTTATTGGTTAATTAAATGGCTTGCTTCCTATGAAATTTCAGGATGCAATAATAGCAAATATTTGCTGTAAAATCCTGGTTCTGAGTTTAGCACCTCCCAGGACCTGAGCTCTTTAGGGAGAGTCCTGCATGCAAAGCAAAGCTGATGGTGTCTGATGGTTGGAAGGTTTTCTGACACTGCCAGTACAGTTATTTATTTATCTAGGTAAGTGAGCAATTAAAAAACATTATGGTTTTAGCCCAATTAATTTGAGGGGTTTTTATTTTATTTTATTTTTATTTTGCTTTCCATAGTAAATATTCAATATTCTGTCTACTTACAAAGTAATTTTATTTTCCTGGCAGTGTTATGGTCAATAGTGCTGAGTCCAACTGAGCACTCTCTTAACTTGCTTAGAAAAACTGGATTCCTTTTGAGGATGGTTCTAAAATAGACCTAAAATGCTGAAATCTTTTTGAAACATCTGGAATCCTCTTCCATGAGGGTTTGCAAGGAACCTACAATGACTTTAGAAGCAACAGCATTTTTTTATCCATCTACCAACATAATATCTAGATACAGTTGCTAATGATTTTATGAGTGTTAAAAAACTATTTCTGTCTCAGTTCTTTGAGATTTTTTAAATAAATGTTTACCTTGTGCTTTGTAAAGTCCATGATTATCCTTGGCTTGTTTTCAGATCTGCTGTTAGTCTTGCATAACAATCAATGATTTTTGGTCAGTGTTTGCTCTTTGATATTCTTTACTGTCTGTAAACCCTTTTGATGTAGCAGTGGTAATGGGTTCTGAACAATAAGTGGTGGAAATGCATTTTGCAAGATTTCTATCACAATGGGAGATGATCTCTGCTAATCATGAAGGTCCCCACTCCAAATAATTTTGTTCACTGGGGCTGACTATTTTCAGTCTCAGGGTGGCTGGAGATATTTATCATTTTTAACATGTTTCTATCACAGTACTGATCTCCTGCTGTTGAGCTGACAGAGCAAACTGAGGATCCCCCAGATTTTTTGCATTTAAAGTAAATTCAATAGGAAAGCAGCAGAAAGGTTTCTGTAGCTGTCTATGAAAAGTTGTTGGGAAGTAAAACATGCCCTTATAAAAAAATAATCTCTAAAATTAAAGAGACTTGAGCCTTTAAGCCTATAAAAAATATTTAAAAGAAGAGTTACAGAATTTATGGAATACATCCTTGATGTACTTGAAATCACTCTTTGACACTCTTTAACTAAAAAATATCAAACTCCACCTCTGGAATTGGAGAATGGGGTTTGTTATATAAATCAATATATTTATATATTGATTTATATAACAAATCAATGCATTTTTACTCATCACTACATCATTCCGCACTAAATATTTCCAGTATTCTGAGGCCATTTTTTATCACTGCCTGTGGGAATTAAATGAAGTTCCAGACACAAAAAGTTGACCCTAATATGGATTCTACTCATTCTGCCTATTCTACCAAATTTCAACCCCTCATCACTCTTGAATTCTGATATTCTGTCTGAAAAGTTGATGGGTGTTAAGTATTTTAAAAAAGGAAGAAAAAAAATTAAAAACCTACTCTCCCTGTTGTACAACAGAGATTTATTTTGTGCTTTCATAATTGATTAATATATTCAAGCATGGTAATCTAAACAAAACACTTATCTGCCAGCTTAAAAATCTATTTATAATAGTGATTCTTGCTATGGCTCTGAAATCAACATCCCCTACACTCTCCCTCCACCACCTCACCCAGGAAACTTGGAGATTCTCTTTTCCCCAGCTGTTCACACACTATTATGTTTTTTTTATTCATTTTCCCATTTCCTTTCCTGCACAGTGCATTGGTTCTGTATCATTTCTGAGCCATTTCTATGGCTCTCTCTCCATTCTTTTCATGGAGCCTTAGTTGCTCTCTTAGAAATCAGATCCTTTTTAGAATGTTATGCTTGGCTGCCAAGTTTTAATAGGTATTTCTAGATTCTTGCATTCATACAGCAGCAGAAGCCAGATCCACGGGCTGTTTTGTGACTGGGAGGCAGAAATAGCAAACAGGCTGCTGGACAGTAATCAAACACTTCCCTTTCTTTCCTGGCTGTTCAAACCAGGAGCAAAAAGCCACTCATTTTATTGTCTACACACACAAAGGGTTTCTCTCTGTACCTGAGCTGCAGAATACATTTGCTGCCATCAGATAGGGATTCATAACTCCTGCCAAGAATACAGGTTATTTAAAAAAAAAAAATAATAAGATACCTCAGAAAGAATGAAAACATCCAGAAGTCACAATGATGTTGCAACTCTAAAGCAAGAAAGGGTTCATCTATTCCACACACTTTTGAATAAAATTCAGTACAGGTGATAACACATTCAGCTTGTCTCTGAGCATAAGGGAAGAACTGTAATATATTTCTAATAATCATTGAACCTTTCTCATATCAAGCAATATGTTGGACAAATAGAAGTCAATTTTATACACCAGAAATACAAACTTTAAATGTAATCTACACTTGCAAGGTGGCTGATGTAGTGAGTGTGGCAGGCAGGTCAGGTGAGCAGCAGAGAGGAATAAGAGCTGAACTTTATTCCTTGCAATAATTAGCTGTTGCTTTGGTTAACTGGAACATCATAGGTGATAAGCTGTAAAATAAGGTCTCGATATAAATATTCAGGGCTCTTTATAAAGCAGAACCTGTGAATCCTCAGAAAAAAACTTCATTATTGCTTCTGCAGGGCGGGGTATTTTTGTGAGCTTTGATTGATGACTTTTTCATAGGCAAAGGTCACAGCAAGATTCTCATTTCATGCTGACAATAGAAGAGAAATCATAAATAAATGAGTGGACTAAAGATCCCCAGATGCTTCAAGAGGTGTAAAAAGTGTTCTGAGTGGTCTTTGATGCATTCTGTAGTTTTTTTAAATTCTTCCAGCCTTTGTTGTTTCTTACCTCTTTGGTTTTGGTGTATGAGCTCTCTAATACAAGTGTTTCTGTATTTCACATATTTTCAGAGCATTTCAAGCCTCCTAATAGTGTAAACCACCAATATAATATTTTAAATTTTCCCTCAGGAAATTTATAGGAATAATAATAATAATAATAGGAATTTTTAGGAAATATATAGGAATTTATTGCATATTTAGACACTTGACATGTATCAACATCCATCCCTTTGTGTAATTGCCCATGGATGGATTGCTACCGTCTTCTGAAGTGGTGGAATTTCAGGATTTCAGGATCTCTGGCTCTTGAAATATCCATCAGCTCTTCTGATCTTCCAAAAATCACATCTTGTAATCTTTCCAGCACAATTAGGCAGTGCTGTCATTTTAAACTGTGCTGTCAGAGAACACCTCTGTTTGCTGAAGCAAAAATAACAATAATTCTTGGATTTTTTTGGATTGTTGATGGGAGATAGATGATGTGGCTTTAGTTTGCCCAATATTGTGTAAATGAGCATGCACAAAGTCATTTCCAGCCTTGTTCACCTCCATCTGCATCCAACTGGGCTGAGCAGAACGTGGGGAATTGCTGCTTTTCTGTTCCAGCTGCTTGGGAGGGAGTGGAGATTCCTTTGCTGTTTGAGATGGATGCTTCACTTGTTCACAGGAGGAGAAAAAATTTCCAATCATTCTGCACCAGTGGAGTCTGGCAGGAGCTGCTGACAAAAAGGAGGATAAATGCCATCAGAAAAAAGGCAGATGTGAGGGTGCTTTCCACTGGAGGAACTCACTAAGCAGGTGGCTAAAATGCTCAAAATGACAATGTAAAAGTGGTACAATTTACAATTTACCTGGTTTTAAGTACCTGTTATGATTCATTTTCCACAACTGACAAATATTCTTTCTTTCCAAACCCTTTACATTTGGAATTCATTTAGTCATGATCGTGTCAAGGTATGTAATTGTTTATTTTCTAATCATTATGAAGGTTTTTGCATTCTTTGGAGATTTTATATATATATATATATATATA
>NC_031772.1:2060408-2063424 GCF_001522545.3 Parus major
TATATTATAGTATATTATAGTATATTATAGTATATTATAGTATATTATAGTATATTATAGTATATAATATTATATTATAGTATATTATCTTATATAATAGTATATTATAGTATATTATCTTATATAATAGTATATTGTATTATATTATAATATAATATAATATAATATAGTAGATAATATGTAGATTATAATTAGATTATATTATAATATATAGATTATATATTACGATTATATGTTAACTGCTGTCATGAAGTTATTTTGGAATAGCTGCTGCCATAAATAAGAAAACAATAAATTCCATTCCAGGGCAGCACGACTTTTCCCATCTCCCATGCTTCTTGTGGAGGATGTGAGTGAGTGGTTTGGGTGGAAAACCCTCAAACAGTCTAAATCTCATTTTGCTGCCTCTTTCTGGTTTTCATTGTCCTGTTGAATGTAGTGATTGTTATTTCTTCTGTGTCAAAGTCTTCCACCACGTGCTGTTGCTAAGAAACACGGCTGTTGTGAGTGATCCAAATAAAAGAACAAATCCCTGTTAAATTCACTATCAAAAACGAGGGCCTGTCTGCATGGAATCAGGATTTATTATTTTATTCATGAAATGCCCCTGTTAGAAATTTAACTCACATTTTATATGTCCTGGATGCAGCAGCAGATGAACTCTCTAATGAGTGTTTGGAAGATCCCAACTGACTCCATCTGAATGAACCCTCCAGGTGAAAAACCCCTGGCACTCTTTAAAGAGTTGAAATCTCTCTGCTGGGGAAACAAAGCCTTGTGTGGAAGTTACAGAGCTCTGAAACTCTGTGGATGACTGGGGCTGCTTGGCTAAAACAAAATCAAAGTAAATAGTCCAAAATAACCTGAACCTTGGAAAAAAAATGGAGAAAGATATATCTGGAAAAAAAAAAAAATTAAAAAAAATTGGTTCAAATTAAATTATTTGATTTTTTTCTTTCCAGATTAAAAAGAAGAATTTAATGTCATAACAAAATAACAAAAGGAAAGCTGCATGCAATGAAAAGATAGGAAATGTGTTTTTTCCAGGTAAATCTCCTTGACAGATTTGTCATTAATTAGCCAAGAAAAAAATGGTTTATTGTGAAATTAATTTCTAATTAGATAAGAACTTCCCTGAAGCATCATCTGAAGAAGGGAGAGGGCCTAGTCCTCAGAAATCTTCCAAACACTCCTAAATCCTCAGGTTGTGGATGGCAGCAATGCTTTTTGGAGCCAAAAAATGATGTCAGTGATTTTCTACAGAGAGCTGATGACAAAATTCCATAGCATTTCCCAAGCCACAGACGATAAATTATACTATTCATATATTAATGGAATTTTGTAACATTTCTATAAAGTATCTTTGAAAGCTTTTTGGCTTTAATTTCTGTTTGACTTTGAGCGAGCCTGAGCTGTGTGTAGTGAAAAGGAATAGAGTATGTACAGATGAAACTAATTAAATACTGACTGTCACTCTTCATCTTGAAGCCCTGATTTTAGCTTGCTGTCTCAACTTTGATTATTAAAATACATGTGGTAGTTCTCACCCCACGTTACCTGTGAGTGTTGCTAATTAGGTGTCAGGAAGTCAGTGATTAATGCAAAATCATGAATAAATTACCAATAAAAGCCATGCATGTGTACAGAGCCATTTAACTATTTGGAATGCTCTGCAGCACAGAGTACACCAGTGATAACCACTTCTCTGACCTTTGGGTTGGAGTCATTTGCCTGGAATTTCACTAATTAACTGGATAATAATAGTCAAGTCAAAATCACAACTGGAAATCTATTTGTCACAACAAAAGGCAATCTCCACCTGTCATTATCCAACAGATTTGATCTACTTTTCACTCCTGTGACTATTTGTCACTCATCATTTATATAATGGGGGGAAATATGATTAAGGCTGTAGTCCCAAATACTGATTAAGGTTCAACCATGATGAGCACAAGCTTGTAAATAACAGAGATTGGTCTTGGGAAATTGTGTATTTTTGTTTAAAATGTGCATACCTGCTTCTTTTTGGTGTCTTTTGATAGAAAGGAGTCTCCAGACATCAAGTTAAACGTGATGAGAGATGGACAGAGCACAGCTGGAGTCATTCCTGGAGCAGAAGGAGGAGCTCAGGGAAGAAACTGCCACCAGCCCTGAGGTAGATGAATCTTTCTGAATGTCCTGCAGAGCTCTTGTTCTGCATCCAGGTGCAGTGGCAGTGACTGAAGCCTGGACAAATTGATATTTAATATCTACAGGTCACAGAATCCAGGCAGAGTTGAACATTCCTGTGCTGCTTAGGTAGCACTGATGTCTTTGCTCTGTAACTGTAGGGAGCACAGATCTCATGTCATAATTGTTTTGAGAACTTTTCCCTGAACTGGTGTCTGTTGTTTCCACTTTGTCTCATCTATTCTTTATCAGAGCTGTCACAATTTTTTTCATCTTGTGAGTCGTGTTTTGGGTATTTTAAGAAAAGGGGAGATTTTGCTCAGGGACCAACCTAAAGCATTTTCATGCTTTTGTTTCTGTTTCTTTGAGTGAGGGATTAAATCAAACTCAAACTAAAAACAAAACCACCCCTATTCCCCAAACTCAGGAAATAAAACTCAATGCTTCCAAATGTGGGTTCTCTCCATACCCCAGCTGCTCTGTAAAATTGTTTTTTCTGTGTGTGTTTCAATTTCTCTGTTTCTACCCAAATATCAGTTTCCCTGAGCAGATGCAGGCTCTCAGGATCTGTGCCTTGTGGTTGTTGTGCCATGCAGGACCTGGGAACCCAGCCCAGAACTTCCAGGCTTCCAGCTCTGCAGCAGGGAAGCCCCAGGAGCCCTGGAACCAACCCACAATTGCAAGTTTCCAGGTTTGTCATGCCAGCAGTGATGGATGGAGAGAGGGCTCCCCAGGCTCTTGGGCTGCTGCTTCTGGAGCAGGGACCTTGAGAAAGCAGGGCTGGATCTGCTCTGGTGCTGTGAGCTGGTGAAAGCCTTGGATCTGATCTGATCTGATCTGATCTGAT
>NC_031772.1:2063626-2136343 GCF_001522545.3 Parus major
TGTGAGTTGGTGAAAGCCTTGGATCTGATCTGATCTGCTCTGGTGCTGTGAGCTGGTGGCACCTTGGATCTGCTCTGATTTGGTGCTCTGAGCTGGTGACACCTTGCTCTCATCTGGTGCTCTGAGCTGGTGACACCTTGCTGTTGGGTGAGGCTGCTGAGTGCCTGTGTCCCAAATCCCACTCTGGGTGTCCAACATCTGCTGTCCCTCTGTCCCCCAGGGTCCTTCAGCCTCGTGGCCAGGGTGCTACAGAACACATTGATTACATGAGTTGAGTTCTCTCCATCTCCTGAGCAGAGCTGTGTCCAGAGAGTGACACCCAGACTGGGGTAGGGGACACTCTGGTGCTCTGGTACACCTCATTCACCAGGATAACTTCACAGAGCTGCTTCTTGTCACATTAATACATCATCACTGTTGGACAATCATCGTTATTCTTGCTAAAAACAGCTTCCAGCACCACAAAACCCCTCCCAGTTACCAAATCCAGGATTTGCTAAACATCTGGTCATTTAGCAGAGCTACAGAGAGATTTGGAATAAGTAACAGGAAGAAATTGAAATTAATTTTCATTATTGATCTGTACGAAATTTAAAATCCAAGATGAATGGATTTAATTAGCTCTGGACACTTTGGTTTTCCTATAATTCAAACGTGTCAGCTTTACAACACACAGGCCCTTGGGCCATCATTTGAGTCGAGTCATCCTTATTTCACATGTTTAAACTGGACATATATTCTGGGGTTTGTGACACTCTGTAAAATCCAACAGATTGTGCCTGGGGGCTGTATTTTCATACCTGTAAATAAACAGAGAATTGTTTTACAACATCCCAGTACATCTAGTTTACAATCAGTTGTGAAAGAGCTCAGAGAACCGTTTTTAGAAGAGGCAGTGGATCTGCATTATTGTGTTTTTAGTTTAGGAAATGGGAATTCAATAGAGTCCTGTCTGGTTATATCCTACCAATGGTGTAATAAGGATCAATTTGATAGCCTTTAATTACTTCAGCACTCATCTGGTGAATTTTTTACTTTTACTTTTATTTGGAATCATGTATTACAGATTTAGTGCATAGGTGCTAGCCCAGATATCTTTCCTCTGTCAGACTTTTAAATTGAGCTACAGCACAGAAAGTGCATCCAGCAACATGGAGTGTGGAAAGAGACAGCTGAAATTACTGGGAATTTTTTGTTCAGGGCACACCTGCTCTGGATAATTCACTTTTTCTTCCTCCAGGTTTATGTTACGAGCTCTTTTCCTCAAGAGGACAAAGGTTGTGCCAGATTTCAGCATTAATGTGAACCTGAAAATGCATGAAATAAATGAAGATATCAGCCAGGGGCCAATTACATCACACATTATCAAATTATACTAAGAAGACCCAAGCTTCCCATTCAGAAATGCTACTGGAATGGCACTTGTGAGAATGATTGATTTGCTTCATGAAAGGCTGTTCAGGAAAAGACAAGATAAATTGCTAGTTTTACATAGCTGCATAGACAAATTAAAGCAATAGATGGCAGGGTGCTGGAGAATTGTCCTTGCTCTGACTTCTGCATCCTTGTTCCTGCTGGGATTTGCTCCCATGGCAGCCAGGGATCTGCTGGGGAGCCAGCCTGGTGCTGCTGGGTGTGAAATAGGTCACACCAACTCAGCTCGAGGTGTGGTGAAAGGAAGAGAGAACTTTATTTCTTCTCTTAGAATTTATAGGTTTCTGACCATGGCCAGGGATGGGATGGTCAGGATAACACCTTCCTAACCACACTGGCTGTGAGAGATGTCCATCACAAGATGTGTATCAGAAAGGATGTGTACATATCTATGTTTGCAGTTACTGTCCTGGGAAAGGCTTTAGAACCAATGTCAACAAGCTCAAAAGCTGAGTTTTCAGGTGCCACCAGCCCGTGCAGGGTGTCCCACTGCCACTGCCTGCCCTGTCCCCTGCCCTCAGGGAGCAGGAGTTGGTGCCAGTCCAGGAAAGAGACTTGACCTGCCCTGAGCCTGTGTCAGTCTGGGTTTCTGGGCTGGGAGAACAGCTCACAGCTGCTCTGCCCTGGGACAAAGCCCTCTCCTCACCCTGCTCAGCTCTGCTGCTGGAGCAGCAGCTCTGGGGGACGTGGATCCCAGCAAGGACAGGACTGAGGGCAGGAGAGATGCTCTGGGGCAGGCTCAGCTGCAGCTGGGACCCCCAAAGGTGCCTGGTACCCAAATCCCCCCAGCTGCTGCCCCAGCCCTGATCCTGATCCTGATCCTGATCCTGATCCAGCCTGGCCATGATCCTGATCCTGATCCTGATCCTGATCCTGATCTTGATCCTGGTCCTGATCCTGATCCTGATCCTGATCCTGGTCCTGATCCTGATCCTGATCCTGATCCTGGTCCTGATCCTGATCCTGATCCTGGTCCTGATCCTGATCCTGATCCTGATCCTGATCCAGCCTGGCCATGATCCTGCCAAGAAAGGCTCTGCAGAGGCAGCAGAGAAAGCTCCTGCAGCAGTGGTTTGAAGAATGAACAACTGTGAGCAAACAATGCTGTGCCTCTCGTGTGATCTCATCTGGTCTGTTTGCAGAGCAGGATGCCAGGCTCCTGAAAAAAGACACTTTCATCATCTCTATTAAGGACTAACATATTCAAAGTCATGAGCTTTTGCAGAAACTTCCTACAGAAGAATTCATTTTGCCGTGTTCACTCTTTTTGGGTTGAATCTGATTCTTTCCTCCTTGCCAAAAAGCAGGAATAACAGCTTGAAATACTGGAACCAAAGAAGATCTAACTTTGAGGAAGTGCAGAATGGTTTAATTGTCCTGGTTCAGATATATAATACAAGCTTCCCTGGGGGAGTGTTTTTCCTTGTTAACTCATTTATAAGATAACAGAGGCTACAGGTGTTCAGCTTTAATAAGGCATTAGTGAACAATTATACAAGACACTAAAAATAAAACTGGAGTCTTTGCATGGAGGAAATCAACACTGAGTGAAAAAAATAATTAACAGTCAAGCTGCACAATCAAATAAGGGTGAAGATTTTTAGAAACTAAAATCATTGGATGATCTCTTTAGTGCATATAGGAAGGATGCTGCTGAAAGAAGAAGGGAAGAGAGTGCATTTTTATGTTCAAGATATGAAAAGATACCCAAAATATATGAAAGAATAACTGGTGCTAACACTACTGATAAAATCATTTTCTGTTTCAATTAAAGTGTGCTTTAAAATATTGTTTTAAAATAGTAAAGAGCCAGCTTTCCACTAACATGCAGGGATGTATTCCCTTGATTTATGAAATCTCATTCCAATTGCAAACCAGTGGCTCCTCTGTGTTTGTGCCTGTGCACTGTGTAAGGCTGCAGACAGCTCCGATAGCAGAGAAAGAGGAAATTAGATGTATTAAACCTGAAAAATCAGTGACATTCAAATAACAGCTTTGCTCTTGTATTTCTCATTTGTTAGGAGTTCCTAATAAAAATTCTAATGTGTCTTAGCCTTGGAAACAATGATCTGTTCTATTACTTTTGACAGAACAAATTTAGGACAGAGGTTCTGACACTTTCTTAATTATAAGAAGACATCTAAAGGGCTTGGCTCCCATTTGTCTTTATCTGAATCTACCTTTTTGCTCTTCACCATGAGAAATAGTAAATTGAACTAATGCTCATCTCTCCTATGAAATTCTTTTTAGGATTTGTTTTGCAGTGGTGGGAAGCTGAGGCAGAGGGAGGTGGGAACTCCAACACTTTGGGCTTTCTCAGCCATTCTCTGCAAAATAGAGAAAAAATTATTCTCTGTGAGCCCTGCTGATGTTTGACTGAATGTTTGTCTCATCTTAAAAGAGATGGAAATATGATCCAAACCTTGCTGTTATTAACTGGAGTAAGTTGTGATAAAGGCTGATGGCTCACTTCTGGTTTTTAGCACCTGTTTCAATGCAGGTACTTATTTTATCCCTCTGTCTGTTTTTCTGTACATTAAGCAGATGTATAAATATAATCTGCATCTGTTTATGGACAGAAGTTTCTTTTCCTGTTTTTTTCAGGAACTGCATCTACCCCTTGTTAACACTAGAGACTGTGTGGTAGTGAAACTTATTTCTTTTCAAAAAAATTCTTCAGGCTGGAATTGGGCCATTTTTTGTTGTTTTTATTATTGCATAAGTCTCTTACAATGAACTGTCAAACTTATAAATATTTGGTGGCTGTACTTGTCTCTTTTTGATAGTGTAGGAATAACTGTTTTCCTTGAAAGCTGGTTGTGGTTTCTGTTCTTGCTGGTTAATGTCTTAATTTAGCAAGCTAAACTTTGAGAATGAACACAAAAAATACTACTTTAGGACAATCTTTGAATTTCTCCTATTTAATGATATTTCTAGATATGCAGTTTTATTACAGATGCAGAACATAAATAACAAAATAAAGTAAATTTTTATTTATTTCTCTGTACTCTCCTGAGAGTTCATTAAATTCTTATAAATCTTCTAGAGTTTTGATAGCTTGGTATCACAATCTGTAAACTAAACTGAGACAAATCAAGCAACATGAGAGAAATGTGAGAAGCTGAGGGTACACAAGAGTTTTTAAGAGAGAACTTCAGGTTTGAAGGAACATCTAGAATTGCATTACTCTGGGAACAGAAAAGGAATCTTTTTTTAATAACATAATTAACCAGTTAATTATGTCATGATCCCCTCCTCTTCTGTAAAGCCTGGAATTCTGCAGAATTGAATTTTCTGTTCTGTGGTTTTTATTTGTTTCTTCATTAGTGGAAAACCTCGACTGTTTTTGCTGCATGGGAGAAGGGTCTGAAACCCACTGAGGTCCTGAAGCTGTAATTGTGCTTGGCCACTTTACACCTGAATATATTTATTGCATGGGGTGTTAATGCTTTAAAATATATTCCTTTCTGGGTGTCCTTTCATTTTCATTAGGTTTCTCTCTATTAAATTGTTTATATTATAAAGTTTGTATTAAGTATTTGTATTTTGTGGTGGCTATGGTAACAATTCTGAACATTTTTGAATTTCCTGTGTGTTCCTGCTTACTGCAATTAGACCTTGCTGTAGCTAATGAAACATATGTGATTTGTTTGTTTATGCCTGAGGACTGAATTTGCTACTGAATAATGCAAAAACATATGCAAGGACAAGAGTGGTGAGTGAAATTAGGGATGTGCACAGAGGAGATGTGAGCAGAGTCAATTGAAAGAGGTGTTAAAGCTCTGGCTCTACCTGCTCACTCCAAGTGCAGACACAGTTGTTAGATCATATGGATGTTTTACCCTAAACAGAATTAAACACAGCTGGAAGAGTCCAGATGTTGATGTTTTATTTGGTGCCATGCAATGTTTGCTCTCCTGGCCTGTGCTGTGCTGGCAGAGCCATCTCTACATCCCTCTAGAAAGGCAAATGAACATCCCTGTTCCACTTCCACGTTTGAAAGCAGGCCTAGGACTTAAATGTTTCACTAAAATTTATTCTGTGATATTAAAAGGCAGCTTCTTGTTTAGGAAAAGGCTAATATAATTCTACCCAAGGTAAATAATTTGAGTTATTTGTCATGACACACCTGGTCACTACTGATCATAGAATCACAGAGTGGTTTGGGTTGGAAAGGACCCTAAAAATCCCCTTGTCCCACCTCCTGCCATAGGCAGGGACACTTTCCCCTAGTCCAAACCCCATCCAGTCTGGTCCTGGACAGTTCCAGGGGTGCAGCATCCACACATTCTCTGTTCTGGTGCCTCCCCACCCTCACAGCTCACCCAGAAAAGTATTTATTTAATCTTCTGTTTTAAACAATGTATTTTTTCAAGCAGTACAGATGAGACAAAGGGAAATCCAGTTTGTCTAATTATAAAGTATCAACATGCTGCAGATTTATGTTAGTGGATTAGATTTTCTCCCAGAAATAACTTCAGTGGAATTACATCACCAGCAAATGTGGTCCAGTTCATCTTGTAATTATACTTTGAAGTGCAGAAGTAGGGAAGAACGGAGTCCTGTCCATCTCACATGAAAAATCCTGCCTTTGATGCTTCTTTGAGAAGCTGCTGTGATTTTTACAGCAGCAAAGAGGGCCCAGAAGTTGCATTTTCTTTATCCACAGCACCTGCCTGTACCTGGGCTCTGCAGAGACGTACAGTGTCAATAGCATTGTGCTCATAAACGGTGACAGCTCAGGGCCTGCCCCAGCAGCTCTGCTGCCCACCTTGTGTAATTAACGCCACACAGCTCGAGAAATTTGCCTGGAGCGTGTCCTTGTGTGTTAAATGGGCCCAGCTCTGAGCTGGATCTGTGCCACACCAGCACCACAAAGCTCCAAGGGCTGGTGCTCAGTGCTTTACCGGGAGTTTAATTTGACATTGGCCGTGAGATCAGCCAAGCATCCTCCGTGGGGAGGGTTTGTTCAGACATCAACGGGCAGAAGGAATTCAGGTCTCCGTGTCTGGTTATGGGGGCACTTGTTTAGGCTGTTCAACCCAGGTATCTGAGACCTCCTCATCAAAGAAAAAAGGTTTACTCTTTTGTAACTGGGGCTGGTTTGTGCTTTATTATTTTAGGGGGCGAGCAAGGCTCTGCTCACATGCCTTGTCTCCCTTTCTGGCTGATTTCCCTCGTCTGTGCCTTGCCTGAGGCTCTTCCACCTCAGGTGAACATCAGACATCGAAGCTGCTTTAGAATTCCGGCATTTCCACCGCTCAGATCAGAGTCCTCATTGACTCTGACGTGGAAGGCAGCGATTTTCTACCCCAAACCAAGGCAGCTCTCACATGCTCTGAGCTTTAATTATTGGAGTCGTATTGAAGTCGTTAAGGAGACGTCGCCTGAAGTTCTCTGCACATATGTGGGCAAATGCTTGCGGAACCCAACTCTAATTTGGCAAAATTAGTTGTGAGGCAAGGCTTGGGAGGAGGGCAGAGTTTTACAGATTGAGGGGAAGGTGGGGAAGAGCAGGTTTTTGAGGAAACTGAAGATGAATAGAAACCATAAGTAGGACTCCAAGTGATTCAGTGGGGTCTAGACACTTGCCCTTTCTTGCTGTTCCAATGTCGTGTGTGACAGCGACAGGAGCCATATGTGAGCCACAAATAAACCCTCCCTAGCTCGTTCCTTCTCTGGTTAAAGTTTAATCAGTCTGGTTCAGCTGAAAGAAGATGAATGTTTCGGAGTGAAAATGTCACCCAAACAGCGTGTCAGCATCTTGTACCACGAGGTGTGCTGGGAAACTCAAACCATAGGGCGTGAGTTCATCCCTTGCTGAAAATGAGTGACAACAGGAGCTCCAAAATATCTCCTTATTTATGAGCTCACTATTAATTCTTCCATGTCCTAACCTCCTGCTGTATGCTGATTTTCTTTACTTTCATACATTCCCTGTTGGGTTTTTGTTGGGACTTGTTTGGTTGTTTGTTTTGTTGGTTTTGTGCTGTATTTATTTCCTTTTTATCACCTTCCTGTCTGGTGTTCTAATATGATTTCCCTCATATACTTTTGTCCTTGTTTTTAGGCAATTGGACATGTTTCTCAATGCTTTCTCTTTATCACATGTGAATCTCAACTTTAAATGAAAAAAGAAAAACTTTACTGCCTGTTGAAAAAAAAATCTCAAGAACAATTTCAAAGAAAGTCAGACTTGCCAAGAACTTTGATTCCATTTCCAAGATTGATATCAATATGAAGAATCCATTTTTTACTATATAATTTTACTTGATTAGACTGTGTTTTTTAAGTAACATCTGAGAAAGATTGTAGGTTTGAAAATCCCATGTGAAGAATAAAAAACCCCAGAAAATAGTAAGAAAAACCCCATAAATTAATATTTTAAAAGGAGGGGAGTAGAAGAAAGAACAGGAAAAATCCTATTTTGCCTTTCAGTTCACATCCTGTTTTATCTTTCAGTTCCTCATGATGACAAATTCTGGTCTTCAGCTGCCTTCCCTGAAGAATTCCCAATATTTTATCCTGAAGTGCTGCTTTTGCAGAAACTTTCTGGCCTGGTTTGTATTTTCCTGTCAGGATCCTTGCATCCTCAAGGCAGGTGAGTGATGTTTTCCTGTGGCTGAAATAGAAATATAATGCAATAATATCTCTTCCTTTGATATCTCCATGCTATGGCAATTATAGTACCTTGTTACCACCACCTTTTGTAACAGTGGTAAAGAAAATTCTTTAAATTTTTAAGATTATAATATATAATTCTATATATTATTTATATTCTTTTATATTCTTTATATTCTTTATAGTCTTTATATTCTTTATATTCTTTATATTCTTTATATTCTTTATATTCTTTATATTCTCTATATTTCTCTATAAATGTATATAAGGGGGAGAATGTTCCTAACAATGCCATGGAATTTTAGGTGCATGAAATGGAATTATACCATATTCACAAGGAACAAAAACCAAAAAAAAGTATTTGAAAAGTGTATTTTGTTTGTTGTTTGTTGTTTTTTTTCCCTAAACAAACTGCATTAATGTTGGATGCCATCAGAAAAATTGTGCCCTTAATTAGCATCAGGTTTTGTTATCTTGCCAGGACTAACACTTTGTCAGTTGGTAAACAAATATTTGACTGGAATGTAATCAGTGAGTTCAGCATTTACAGGTGGTATTGCTGTTGTAATATTGGGAATTTAGATTTTTCCTAGGCCAGTGCAAGCATTAATGTTCAATCCATCACAAAGCTTAGGTGGGTCCTGACATGCTTTTAAAGATTGATACTGTAACAGTACATTCAGTAATGGTAATAAACTGAATAAATATTATTTTTCACTGTAGTGTGCATTTCTGAGGAGTTATGTTCAGTCACTGTGTGAAGGAAATGCACACAGATAACAAGACATGAGATCTCTGAATTGGTCTCACTTTTAAATCAAATTATGTGCTTTATTAACAAATGGCAGAGTAGAATAACTCAGCCAAAGCAAATGTTCTGAGCACTGAGCTATTTCCCTGTGTGTCATTGCAACTTTTGTCACTGCTTTAAAGAGCAAAGAGACTTTCTGTTCACCAGGTTTGGGGACATCTTTCTGTTTTATTAGGATTTAAAACCCATTCAGCTTTTCACCTCAAAATATTTAGAAATTCAATTAAGCGGGAGCAAAAGCAAAAATATTTTCTTGTGTAAATAAAAATAAATAGATTTATTTATATAAATAAGTATGTTTGTCAGTTATTACTGAGATTTGGAGCTCGACAGAGCCCAAGACAAAGCCCTGCAGTAGTTTCAGAGTCTCTCATGCTGCCGTGGTGTTCTGGCTGTCTCTGTGCTCTGACATTTGCTCCTCCGGGCTGGAACCGTTCCTGCAGGACTTTGCTCTGAACTGCATCGTGGATTTGCTGTGTTTTCTTTTCAAACCCAATCATCTGGGTCACGGCAAGGCCTGGCAGAGCCATCCAAAGGGGATGCAGCCCGTGAAGGAGGACAGAAATGGAAAATAAATTATGGAATCAGCGCTGTCCCCGCCGGTGGGGAGCTCTGTCCTCGCCTGAAGCTGAATTCTGCACAGCCTCAAGTGGATTTTCCCACTTCTGAGATATTTTACAGGACATGTTCAGAGTGTGTCCTTACTAAATATGTCAGTGGTTTTCTTTACAGCCAATACCGACTTCTGGGAAATAGTATTTTGGATTTCTTGAAAGTCTGTGTTTCAGTAACCCAGCTTATTAATCAAATATATGTTTTAAAACACTTAGGTAAGTGAACAGTGCTGCTGAAATAAATTTTACCAAAATGCCAAGTAAATCTGTCAATTCAGAGCAAAGAAAAATGCCCAAAAAACTGCAGATGATTTTCCTTTAACACTCTGAAAGGGTTTTTATCATAATATGGAAAACTTTTTTTTTTCCCAAGCCAATGTGCTTCATTTCTTTGGATTGTTTGTCTGTACTGTCTATATCCTCTTTTCTCCTGATGAAATTTCCAGAAAGTGAAGCATATTCTTATTAAATGTGTGATCAGACCCCAATATTTATTTCAGGTAATGGAAAAAGTGGCTGGAAATTGGATTTCTGTATTTTGCAAAACACACAGAAAATAAATTATCTTCTAACTTGCTCTAATCTTTGAGCACCAACCTTTATATTATTTACAGTTCAGGAATGTTCCCAAAAAAATCTCATTTAGTGAATGAAATTATTTTTGAGAGGTTTATTGTCAGTCACCTTGCTGCTTACTTGGGCAGCTCATGTCAGCTTCATTTTACATCTGTAAAAGCTGCAAAACCAAAACTTTGATTTCCTCAAAAGACTTCAGAAGTCCTTTTTTTTTTCTTTCTAAAAGTTTACATTTTCTGTTAAATATAACAATCAGGTAAGTTCTATTTAAAAAAAAAAAAAATAATAATAAAAGAGAAAACTTTTTGAACATTTGTGTCTGCCCACTTCCCCAGGACATTAAATGATAGAAACTGTGAGAAGTCTGTAGGTATCTGATGCCTGATGTTATTGAGAAGCCTGGCTTTACCCAGTGAGCTGCCAAGTATAGTCCAGACCCCACAATTTACTTTAAAATAAAATACAATTCTACCTTGATATCGGTGCCATTTGGGGTTTTTTTTCGGTGGTGAAAAACCCCAACTACAAATGATCAACTATAGAATTATTCACCTTGGACATACAAATCCATAATATTTCATTAGCTATCTTTGAAGACAACTGATTTTAAGCAAACCAATATTTTTGTGTAGTTTTAATATAAGCCAATAAATTAATCTAGACTTTTATCAAGAATGGCTGACGAGGGCCTTTGAATAAAATCTCCTGTGCAGTGAGATGGGAAGACTGGGGCTGTTTATCTCACAGCAAGAGTGAATAGGAAGGGGCACAATAAAAAGAATCACAATGAATAATTGTGTGCCTAGGTAGATTAGTTTATTTGTTTAGTACTTTATTCATTCTTCCCAAAAAAATAAGACGGCCAATCAATTTGAAGTATGTGAATGGAAGTCATTTCTTTCCCATTCCCAATTAACACGCTGAATTCACTCCTGTGAATAAAGAAATAAATGGGGACAGTCTCTTAAGATCCAAGAAGTGACACAGGGCACTGATAATATCTGCATCTCCACCCTCACAAAGTCTCTGATACTTCTACACTATGATTAATCCTATTATAGAGAAGTGTTTTGCAGGAAATCTATTTTCTCACTAAATCAATGAAAAACCAAAGCAAAGTAGAGGGAGGTTTCTGTAGTGATTCAGTTTTTACCTGACTTGACAGTAGTCCCAGGCCCTGAGATCTGCTCTGGTATTTTTGAAACTGCCTTAACATCTCCCCAGGGCTGGCTGGAAGGATGTGTAAGCAGAGAAATTTAGCTTGGAACAATCTGAGCCTCTGAACTTTCCTTGGGGACATCTCTCGGTGCTGTTCCACAAAAGTCAGCTGGACCACGGTGGCCACTGCTGTGGTTGGAGCTGTATTGTTAAATACAGGAAAAAACCACCCAGCCCCACCTGGCTGTCACAGCAAATCAAGATAATAATATAATAAATGTCCATTTCCACCTGATCTGGTGTTTCAGATAAACCTCATGCCATTTGGTCTAAATGCAGGTGTTTGGTACCTCAGTGGTGCTTTGGTCTCTTTTTTATTCTCTTCCATCTGGTAAGAAATCCTTTTGTTTTATTTTTCTCCTTCTGTCCTCTTCTTTTAAGTAACATTTTTAACATTATTTTTCACTGTGAAACCTTAAATGGACATATCTTCTTCAGAAAATGTAGCTCAGTTGTGTCCCTTTGTTTTGCAACTCTGTTTACCCAAGGAATTCAATAAGAGTTGAAATTATTGGAGTTGAAGTTGGAGGCAAGAAAAGTAGAGCTCTGAGCAGCCCAGAAAGTCAGATGAGAAGAGGGTATAATAAACTAAGAAATATTAGAATTAGGAATAAGGAAATAAAAAGGGAATTAGAAGTGTGAATAGTGATGGACACAACAGTGAAGAAGACAGAGAAGCAAACAAGGGGCAGTCAAACACACTGACATGGGTAAAGAAAGTGTTTAACAGCCTTTGTCTGGCAAATATTTGCTGGGCTATGAAGTCCAGGAGACAGAATGTGTAACAAATCTGATCTCCCCAAACACAGGAAAGGAGAATGAGGCCTGGATCAATGCTGGGACATTGATACCGTATTTTCCTGCCAACAAGTTAATCACAGGCTCTTTCTTTATTCCCTTTTCCTCTTTTCATGTTATGAATGGCTACCAGAAATGGTTTGTACTTGATATGTTTCTAGAGAGGAATAAAAAAGGCCTTTGTATTTTATTTTGCTGATTACACCCAGTATATCTCAGTGTGGCAATATTCTCTTCCTGTCAGTGGCTATTGTGAACAATTCTACGGCTAATAATTAATTGCTCTCTTTACACTGCACTTTAATTAATAGGTTTTTCTGATAGGATAGTTTCCTAGATTTTTTTTCCTTGATATCAGCAGTGGCTGAATCCTAAATGACACCTGTATTGAGGAAATTTAACCACACCAGGCTTCCTCTGCTTCCCAAACTGAGCTCTTTTCTTCCCTCCCCGTGCACTTGCATAGGTGGTGAATTATCTTTCATGTTCATGCAGAAGGCTGATGGAGCTTAAGATAGTCATAATATTTATCAAGATGATGATCAATGCAGTGGAAACAAATGCAATAATCTCTCAGGAGACCAAACTATCTCATTTTCAGGGGCAGGATCACTACTGAATCATCTCACCTATACACTTATTTATCATTCCCTTTATTCTCTTTGCTAAAACAGAAAATAAAAGTGATTAATGCATCAAGTGTTGTAGCTTGAATAAAAACTCCCTGCAATGTAGATAACTTTGGTGACAAAGGAGGGGAAATTGGTGTTTGGTGTCTGGCATGGGCAGGCAGTGGAGCCTCAATGTGCATGACAAAAGTTAAACTGAGCTGGAAAGCCAAGCTGAAACAAACCCAAAAGATCCAAGCTCATGGTTACATTTTAAAGCACAGAGATTTAGGCATCCTGTAAAGTGAGGAAATGAAATTGTTGTGTCTGAAAAGCAGCCAGCAGTATTGTGCACATGTCAGAAAGGAGGTGAGATAATTCCTGATTTGGGATGGCAAAACTCTCTTTATGAATATTGAACTGTACAGAAAAAAGAAATAAAAAATCAGAGGCAAGGCCACCCTGTCCTGTACTTGGTGTTATTCTGTATGTAGTAAGGGACATAAAAAAAGGGTTTTCATCTGTGTTTGGAAGATACCCTGCCTGGAACATTAAAAAGACACAAAAATTGCATTTTATGAGAGTGCCCTATGCACCTCTACGAGCTAAACCCCAGAGAGATCTGTATTAATGTTTTTTTTCCTCAAATACAGTGTTAAAAATCAGGGAAACAAATCTCGTGGTCTGATTGCTGCTTTAGCTACTTTAATCCCAAAATTGCCTACCTCCTCTGCCAGCAGTAAAGTTCCCTTGATCTCCAAATTGTCATCCTTAAATCTTACCAATGTCAGAAGCTGGGTGATCCTCAGACTTAAACCTCCAGTTCTTTTGTCACCAATACAGATTAAAGTAGCAAAATAGCAAATATATTGATGAAATGCTTGCAAAAAACAACAAAGAACAAAAAAAACCCCAACCCCAAAAACCCACTATCCTTGTCATAATTAAAAAAGCCAATAAAGCTTAAAGCCAATTAAATTTTTTTTTGGTAGCACTGGTGATAGGTGAGTTGGACTATCCTGGAATTTGGAGTTCATATTTGGAGATCATATTTGAATATCGTATTTAAATCATATTTAAATATCAGAATATCATCATAAATATCAGATTTAAAGCAGAAAGCCATTTATAAACAGCTAAACTGTTTTCATTCACTTTTCTTCATAATACTCTCCATTCCTGTTCTTCTAATCCTTCACAAAGTAGCAGCCCTGGTTTTGGGAAATGATTAGGGAAAAGATGATTATATTTACAATAATTGTGTCCAATGCCTGTTGTTATTAATTCAAACAGCTTTCATCTCTCACTGTGCACTGGGAATGTGCACCTCAATGTCATCCTAACACAGATCTCTGATGGGCTGAGGCTTCTCACTTTGGCTGATGATGTTTTTCAAATTAAAGTTTGAAATTAAAATTTTGAAATTAAATAAATTTCAGCTCAGAAGAAGCTGGTGCAGAGTGACACTGAAGCCCAATTACTGTTGGTGCTCCTGTTGTAATGTTTGATTCCTCAGCATTTGAGGGAATTAAAAGAAAAAAAGAAATAATTATTTTTGTAGTGTCATAGTCCATTTCTTATCTTGATAGGTCAGAAACAAGAAAACAAATTAAGTAGGATGAGATAGTAAATTAGGGACAAGGCACTACTGACATAAAACTGGGCATGGAGTAATATCTTCTGGATTTCCTTTGCTAGAGGTTGGTACCACAGTGCAGTGTCACAGCTGTGAGGAGCTGGGTTGGGTTTTTAATTTTATCTTCTGTCATTAAATTAAAGAAATTTGGTTCTACCTTAAAAGTTATCAATAAAGACAGAACCAAACACTGTTGTGCAAACAATCCTCTTGCACTGTAAAGGCACAGACACAGCAATTATTGTAACATCCTGGCCAAAAAAATCACGTCTCACTGCTTGCAAGAACTCTTTGGTTTGTTATTTTCAAGCACATTTGTCAGGCATCTTTTATTGCAGTGTCTGTAGGTTAATGATGAGTTTTTAATCACTATCCTGTTTGACAGCTGCTCTGTGGGCCTCATGAATTATACAAAATTCTGAGGTGAATTTGTCTTGCCTTTCCCAGGACAAAACAGGACACAGTTTCACTGAAAGTTTTAACCACTAAACTTTCCACAAGTGACATTATTATCAGTAGAAATTGTCTTTCTTTGAGGGGAGATAATATGTATGGAAATTGATGGTGTTTTTTGTTGTTAGTGTGGACATACCTGTCTCCCTTTTCATGTCTGTCAGGGAAAAATGTCTGGATTTCTTTCTTCCTGAAGCCTGTACTACTTTAATCTAATTAATTTCATTTACAGGAATGTGTTGCATGGAAAATTTCACTGCTACTAATAGCTCCTTCATAAATACAAAATGAATATTTCTTTTCTTCTTCTGGAAGTAGTGGCTTATTCCTTTGTCTTCAAAGATGAAGCAGAAATTGTAGGGAGCGTTTCTGAAGGAAAAGCTTTAGTGTTTGTGATTGAGAAGGGATGGAGCTGCAGAGAGGGAGTTCTGCTGTGCCAGGGGGAAGATAATTTACTTAATCCCGTGCTCCTGGGCTGCTGTAGTGACTGAGGGTCGAGGTTTTGAACAGACCCAGAGAGCCAAAGGCAAAGTGTGACAAACATCAAACCACAGAGGTGTGTGCAGAGATGCTGGTGACCTTTCCTGCAGGCAGCTCTTCTCCTCAACCAATATCCAGGGCTCAGGGTCTTTGTTTTTCCTTTGTTTTAACAGAGCAGAATCTATTTCACGCTTTTTCTTTCAGATGATTCCTGTCTTGGTTCTGGGATTTTTTATTAGAATTTAAGGGAAATTTAAGGGAAAGCCAGATGTTATCTGTGCTGCTGGCTTTATTGGCTGGGCCAGAGTGACACCCTCTGAGCAAACCAGCAGCAGCACATTCCAGAGTTTCTCAGAGCATCACTCTGGGCTGTGTGGCTGCTCCTGCAGTCCTGGCATCCCTGGGGTGCTGTGCTGGAATGCAGTCGTGCATTCATTCCCTGTGCAGCTCCAAGTGCCAGCTCAGCCCATCAGCCAGACCCACCCTCTGTCCCACAGCCTGGCCAGGGTCACTCCCAGCCCCAGGGGCAGCCTGGCCTCTCTCAGTTTTCCTGGCCTGTCACTCTCAGCCACTGCACTCCCTGCAGCAAGTTGGACTCACTTTGCATAAATATTCTTTGTTTTAATTAGGTGGAATTAATATTTGTTCCCGTGCTCTCACCTGAAGACATTTTCTTCTTCTTAGTGTAGAAGTCACTGTGGATCTCTGATTGTTTGTAGTTCCTGTTAGTATTGGGACATCTCCTTGCCACTTTTCTGGTTTATTTTTCCCATCAGAAAATCACGTTGGAGACTCACAGCACACATGAGGAAACTCAGGTAAATTAAATCAAGTGTTCAAAATCATGCAGGATGCTGTCATAAGGCAAGTCTTTTGGATTTCTAATTTTCACCCTTATGCTCTGAGTTGGTGGATTCTTATTAATCCCTTGAAAGCATTTTAAGCAAACCTCCTCTTATTTTTCTTATTTCAAAAATATCTTTCATTGAATGTAGGGTTTTCTGGGATCCTGCAAGGATGTTCATTGCAGGAACATCTTCTGTACCAAGATGACAAAATATACTCTTTCCTACTAACACCTAAGGTCATTTGTACATTTGTTCTGTCCCAGTTGAAACTAAAATCCTTTTCCTCATGCTACTCCTCTTTCCAGCATCTGTCTTTCCTGGCTGCAATCCTTCTGGATTCTAATTAGACTTCCAATGGCTTGGCTCAGGGTGTAACCATAACCAATTTATCATTCCCTTAATCTCCCTCCGGGACATTCATTGAAAGAACAGTACCTGAATATTTCCCCTTTATCTACAATTTCCAGTCTATATCAAACATGAAATCTTGACAGATGGAGTCCAATCTGTCACAGTGAGTTAGTGTATTTTTCTTCTGATTGAATGTATTTATTGCACAAAGAAAGATGGAAAAAATTGTAAAGATGAATATTTAAAATTTGGGTTATAGAACGGTTAGTTGGGCTGGGCATTTTTATTTTTTTGGTTGGTGATTTTTATATGGTTTTTTTTTTTACAGCTGAGGATCTGGACTGCGTTAGATGAAGGAGGAAACGACATGAGACTTGTTTTTGTTGTGATAAGAGGAAGAACAGATCCGATCATAACAAAAACAGATGTAGAGCCGTAACGCAGTCCCTCGTGTTATCTACTCCCCACTCTCACACTGACCAGCAGAGGATGCAAGGAAATGTTCTGCCTTCTGCCAGCACAGCCCCTGCCAGCAAATCAGTGCCGAAGACACTGCCTGAAATACATTCTGCTGCAGAAAAGTGTGATAAAAAACCCTCCTGCCAAAGTGCTGGGCCAATCAATCAAGTGTTAATGATGGATCATGAAACCCATTTGTTGACAAATAAAACCTTGTGTGCTCTGCCAGTGAAACCAACTGTGTCACCCATTTTTCAGCGGCTGCCCGAAATGCCGCGTGCGGAGCGGAATTTATTGGTGGCGGGGGCTGGTGGCACAGCCAGCCCAGCCAGCCGGGTCTGCAGGTGCACTGGGGTCTGTCCTGCCCTGCCTGGCCCTGCAGAGGAGCCTGAGGTGTCCAGGGGCTCTGTGGGAGGCAGAGGAGCCAGCCTGGTTCCTTCAGCCCTTTGTGCCTGTGGGTGCAGAGCGTGGCTGCAGCCTGGAGCAGGAAAACCAAGGGAAAGGTTTCATTCTGGGACAGAGCACCACTGAGCAAATGTGTCTGAGAGCTCAGAGGTTCTGCAGTAAAGATCAGGGCTGGAATGCTCTCTTTGGCCATGCCCACGAGCAGGGCTGGGAAGCTTTTGTTCAGTGAGCAGATCAGCTGGATATCACGTGTAGGTGTCACCTGAAAACTCAGCTTCTGAGCTTGCTGACATGCTGAAAGTCTAAGGACTTTCCCAGGACAGTAACTGTAAACATAGATATGTGTACATTCCTTCTGTTCCAGGTCTTGTGATGGGCATCTCTCATGGCCAGTGCAGTGGGAAAGTGTTATCCTGACCATCCCATCCCTGGCTGTGGGCAGAAACCTGTAAATCCTGGGAGGAAAAATAAACTCTCTCTTCTTTTCACCACACCTTGACCTGTGTCTGTGTGATCTATTCATCTTCAGCAGTAACATGTAGGAACCTTTTGTTTCTCATGAATATTTATTATTTTCTCAGCACTTACCTGACAGGCCCAAGGAATAACTGATTGTCCCATTAACTCTGATCTTGTAAGAGATTGCCAGAGTGGGAAAGGGAGGATTTGACCCAATCCCTGAGGTTATATCCAAGGATTCCTGGCTCCCTGCCTGCCCTGACATCCAGAGCTGTACTGCTTCATCCAGAGAGGCTGAGGAAGGAAACTGTGATAGAAACCTTGCTGCTGTTTGTTACTTCATTCTCCCTTCCTTTGACCCAGAATCAAAATTCTGAGCTCTTGAGGAACTTTAATATTAAATTGCAAATAACCTAAGAAATAGCAGAGTTACTATTGTAGCAGCTGATGGCTGGGTGTTCTGCATTGTGGTACCCTAAGACTCTTTAAAATTACATTGATATCTATTTTCTCACTTAGTTTGTCCTGATGATTTCCTTGGTTTTTTCTGTTTTGTGCTGTGTTTTACCTAAAATACACCATGGCATAAGTCCTACCATTGCCTTCCTATTCAAAAGGATGGTTGCAGTGAAGTGTTTCCTGGGAGAGAGATTTCTCAGGAGAATTTCTGAGCTCTCAGGGTTCCCTAAATCAGCACAAAACCCTTTAAGTAATGAACTGGAATTTGCTGTAGTGCCCTTGTGCAAAAGAATCACAAAAGGCCCTTGTTAATAATGCCTAACGTGAGGAGAACTGGAAGGGCAATCTTTTAGCCCTCAGTGCTATTGCAGATTTTTAATTCCTTTAGCAGAGGGCAGAAGGTACTTTCTAATGGAGAGCTTGGGTGCCTGCTGTGATTTTGATGTTTATGTGTCAGATTTTTGGTCTGGCATTTGAAATTCCTATTTTTCTAAAAGATACACAACCTTTCTCCTCCCCTCCAGTTTCCCCTCACCCCCTTCCTTACCCTGGAGAATATTTTATTACTATCTATTATTTTATTATCTAATGTTTTATTATCTAATATTATCTAATATTTTATTACTATCTATCTATTTGCTTTAAAGAAGAAAATAAGGAACTTTAGTTAAAAAGTCCAAGTTTTTCCAGAAGTTTTAGGTAAATTTTCCAAAGTGCTGTATGTCTCCTTCAGCCCAGGAAGTATTTGACTGATTTTGTACAGGACAATCACAAAATATTCTACTCGTACTTGCAACAGAGCACGAGAATTTAATTTCAATATTTGATTTATACAGCGTGGTGTTAGGTGATCAATGTTCTATTCAGGCATAAATGAAAATATTGACTATAACTTGAGTAGGAAGCCAGAAGATACACTTGTAGAAGATGAAATCTCTTTGTCATATTTTCCCCAGGCAGATATAAGTGGCTGAAAGAGGCCCCTGTTGGAGGCATTGATGCTCACCATGCTGGATCCTTCAAGATGCTGTTTGGTTTGAAGGACATTGTGTAATTTTAAGAGTTCACTGACCAACTAACTTGCTTTTGGAGGAAAACCAAACAGCCCCACACTTGGTTGTTGATTCAAATGCTGCTCTGGGTTTTGGATGCAGAAAGGCCATCATATGCTGCAGCAGTCTGTGCTCTGCCCAGCACAGCCCCTCTCTCTGTCTCTCATAATCTCTTATGTTGGAGAAACAGCTCCCCAATCATTTACAGGCTCATAAACACGGTCCAGCAGCATCAGTCTGCCCAGCAGAGCAGGGAAACAGCTCAGAAACGAGAGCCAAATAAAACAATAACTCACGGCAAACAAACAGGCAGCTACAACAATCAGATCATGCTGCAGGAGCTGTTCCAACTACCCAGACACTTCATTAGGCTTGGAATAACAAAGGAAAATAGACCAGAGTCATCTCATTTAACTCTCTTAGGCAAATTACCTCTCTTGTTTCCCCCTCCCCAACTCCCATTTATTTTTACTTTCTGCTTGAGGTAAGGAAAAGCAGCTTATGTCTGGAGAGAGAATGAGCAGTGTTTGAAGCCACAAGGCTGGAAGAGTTCTTGCATTCTAGATTTTCTATCATTGGAAATCTTCATAATCTTTGTCATTTTAGTTCTTTTCAAAATCAGGATTTTTATTCTTAATGTATGATCTGCTTTACACTTGTCCATAGTTTTAAGCCCATGGTAGAACTGTGTGGAGGAGAATTATTGTTCACTCTGTATCAGATGCTTTGTGCATCACCTAAATCTGTTCTTGGGCTTTGATTTAAGATCTGCAGTGACACCTTCTTTAGTGAACTTTTCATATGTTGTTTTCTTTTTTCATCTGTGAATGCTGTGTTTTGTGGCAGCCTCCCCCTCACAGGGCTGTTTGGTGTCTTGGAATTGGGATGTTGCAGCTGGCCCCAGAGCAGCTCTGTGATCTGATCTTCTCTTTCTGGGAAATCACACTTTTATACCTGCAGACTTCTCAGACAGAGGCCATTCAGCCTCTACAATTTCTAAAGTTTTGATCTTTAAAAACCCCTACTCACATGCTGCCAAAATATTAGACACAACCAAACTGGTTTTTATGAACCATTTTTGGTTCTAACTTAGATTATTGGGGCTCATTAAGGGGTCAGACCTGGCACTTACAAGTGCTTGATGAACCTAGCACAATGTACCCCAAAAATGCTATGTACAAAATACAAAAAGTCTAGAAAGATAAATGTGTTTCAAGTCTCCTAAGGGAAAATAAATGGTGAAAAGAAGATGTTGATTAACACTGCTGTGCTGATGCTTGTACCAATACCAATATCAAATGTGAAAAATTCTTCCAGGTTATTTAATAGAGGCATTGTAAACAAGAGATATTTTAAACTTTGAGAAAGGTCACAGGTATCTCCCTATTTGCAGTGTTTGGTTGAACAGGTATTTTGTGTGAAATTACTGCCTTCCACACACACAGTCAGGTGTCAGTGGCAGTGCCCTACCTGTTCTCCTATCGTGTCCAGAGACCCACTGGAAAATGCAGCCTCTGACCAACCCGTGGGGCAGAAATCTCCAGCTAGAAAAGCTGCTTTTCACAAAATAGGAAATGCTCAGGAGGAAATTCCCCTGGAAAATACATTCACACGCTTAAATATTTAGTTTAATTGTCAGAGACCAAATTAATCACTCTCTGTTTTGTTCCCAGCCTGACTTCTGTGTCCCACTCTGAGCAGAGCTGCCTGTGTTGGTTGCTTGGTCTTCAGCTGCTCTGCTGACCAGGTTCTCCTTATCTCTCTGCACAGACCATCAATGCTCTGCAGTGTAAAGAATGTTTTCTTCCTCCTGTGTCCAGCTAGATTTCTGACTATCATCATTCATGTGAGGGAAGGCAATCTTTCTTTTAGTTTTCAGAGCAAAATCCGTTCTTCCGCTTCAGAGACGAGCAATCCCTCACCTTTGTTATCTTCCCTGGAGAAAATCCCCCGGCTTTGCTCTCTCCACTCTCTCATGAGCCTCTGCTTTGGCTGGTGGCCTTTTGGCTCCTGAGCTTTGGGGAATGAAGAGCTGTCCCAGGAGCTGGCACCCACAGGTTCAGAGCTTTGGGGTGCTGCTGTTAATTCCGTGTTTCCTGCTGTTCCCTCTCAGCACTAGATGTCTCTCTTTACTCCCTTATTAAGGGATAATAGCAGGGGGGCCGCTCTTGCCTTTGGAAAGGACTTGTTGCCCTCCATCCTTTGGCCATTTCAGAGCAAATTTAAGATCTGGGTTTTGCTCTAAATCTGTAGCTCAGTGAACACATGGCTTGGTTTTGCACGTAGCTTTTTCAGATCATTGATTGTTTCCCTCTGTTAATCTGCTGGGGCCCGAGGCTGACCTGTGTTTTTGCTCTTGGTGCTCCTCTCTGCTTTCCAAGCAGGATTGTAGATGGAGACACTTTCTGCCTGTGGCATTCTTATTTTCTCTGCATCCCAGCTGTTTCCCACTTCGTGCTCTGGGTTACATTTTGTGATTCCTTTTAAGCCAGAGATGCAAGAGCCAAAACCTTTGTTGGAAGAGGTGGATTTTGTGTGGGCTGTTCTGGAGAGCAATTCCTTTTACATGAGCCACTCTGTGTTCTGCAGGGCAATAAATGATGCTATAAAATAAATGAGGTTTAGTGAACTCAAGTGGAATGTTTAAAATCTGGGGGGACCCTGGCTTTTCTGGTCTTTTTTTTTTGCTATGGTCAAAATTTGTGGGGTTTTATTTAAAAGATGTTCTCTATGTTAATGGATTTTCTTGCATTTCTTGCGTTACCTTTTTTTCATTTGTTTGTTTGTTTGTCCTCAGGTTGTTTCTGGAGGTGTGGAATCACTGAGAGAAACCAAAGAAGAGGTTGTTTCTTGTTTTGATTCATTATATTGTGAAAATAATATTGTTCCTCTCATGTCTTTCTCTAAGGCTAAAACAGCTGCAGCTATTCCAGCCCAGACAATGTACACACACATATGTATATGACATATTTAATATACAGGAAACATATAAATTATAATTATTATGTAATATTTTATCTAATGCCTTGATATATTTATATTGTTGCATTTTATAATTGCATGTTGCATAAAGTTTGGAATACAGAAGATAGATTTATATGAAATATGTGCCAATATAATTTAGTTACATTACTGGCATGAACATATATATGTGCCCATAAACTAATATACTTATATTTATATTTATATTTATATTATATTTATATTTATATTTATATTTATATTTATAGTTATAGTTATAGTTATAGTTATAGTTATAGTTATAGTTATAATTATATTTAATAATATTTATATTTTTATATTATTTATATTTATATCTTTAGTTATAGTTTAGTTATAGTTATATATTTATATTTATACTATTTATTTATGTTATATATTATTAATTTATTTCTTTACTTTATTTATTATATTTATTATTTTTATTTAAATACTTTTGTTATGGTGTAAAACACCTGTGTAAGTGTATGGTACTATTTTACACATTTGTAAATGAAATTCCATCCATGTAATTTAAACATTAAGCTTTTCTGAAAACCTCTGAGTATATTGTACTTTAGCAAAGGAAAGGAGAATAGACACAGCATTCCTAAAAGTTGCATTTATTAGTTTGGCCCAGGAGCTCAGTTTTTATCCTGCCAGGAGCTGTGTGGCTGTGTGGGCAGATGAACGTCACAATTTGTGTATAAATCACTTATCCTATTTATATGGTCATTTTTGGGGGTAGTTTTTAGCCCTTCATTTTTTGTTGGTTAGCAAATAAGGTTGAATTTGTCAAAATGAGTTTACTGAAGATGTTCCTTGAGCACAGAAGGAAGTTTGTAAGGGGGAACCAGAATTATTAAAGTTAATTCCTGGAGAACAGTGACCCCTTCAGCTGCTGTTCCTGGGAATACATTTCTGTATCTGGAATTTGGAATTTGTTTGCATGCTGGGCAGCCAACCCTTGCACCTCTGAAAATATCACCCCAGCCTCTTCTGCCTGCTCTGCTGCAACCTACAATAATAACCCATTAATCAAGTGTCACCCTGCCTCAAACAGAGGAGCTCTTTTTTTATTGCCTTCATTTATAATAATTTAGTTTATACTTTACAATGTTATTGATTTTATGAAATGGCTCATTACATCTACACAAAGTTAAATCATTCAATTAGATGATTTAAATTAAGTCATATAAATTTCTTACTAGATTTACTGTTGGATTGAATTGGAAATCAAGGCCTAAGAAATTATTTTTGAAATTGTTATTGGGAAGACATTCTTACTTATGTTATAAGCTAGCAAAAGAATATAAATTACTCAGCAAGATTTTTTTAATTATTAAATCCTAAATCCCTTTTGTGAACTGCTGGGTGGCATAAACAGTGAGAATTTTGCTTGACTTCCTCTGCATGAACTTGGCAAGGGAAAAGCTCCATCAGAAGGGATTTTTTGGAGGTCCAGCTAAGTGAAAAAACTCAGAATTCTGGATAAAGATCCATCAGTCAACCCTTCTTACCATGGCCTAGGCATAGAGACAGAAAAGCCAGGGAAGAAGGGGCAGTGGAAGACTTTGGCCTACTCCTGCCTTCTCTGCTGCCCCATGAAGAAAAGGTGGAACTTTTCAACAATTTCATCTGGAAGAAGTCAATCCTCAAAATAAAAACCACTGCAAATATCGAAGCCATTCATCAATGAGCCCCGAGCTTTTAACATGAAAATATTCCAGCTTTTCTCCTTTCTGCTGGTGATGCTGCTGTGGAACTTTTTATAATATCTGCAATTAAGAAAATGAAACATTTTTTCACTCTTTTAAAGCTGAGGTGAGGGGGAATAGAGGCACAGCAGAGTCTGCTCTGAAATGCCTGGGTGGGTTTGGAGTGCTCATCATTTCTCTGTGCTGACACAGTGCTTTTCAGCAAAGTAATTGTCAGTTTAGAAGCAGAGATGAGAACACATTGTAGTCACAAAATAAACCTCAATAACCAAAGCAATAATTATTTGTAATTCAAAATTTGTTTCCCTTTTATTCAAACTTGTCAAGTTTTTTCTGAAGGGAATTCGCTTTAAAAAATGGGTTGCTCTTAAATCATGGTTTGACTTGCTGCTCTTCTCTCAGCTTCTGTTTCTCAGAGATGACAGGTTTGCCATCTTGAATTTTTTTTAATAATTAAGAGCCTAAAATCTTTGGTTACCATCTGCTGGACAGGATTTGTAGCTTAAAAACTCACAATTAGGTTCACTGAGATTTTCAAAGTGTTCCAGAGGTTTTCTGTCTTTGGCAATAAGAGCAGTTAGAAGTGAATCAATCTATTCTTGACAAGAAATTATGTTTTGTGTGAATGAGGAGTTTCTAGGGGGTATTTTTACTTCTTAATGCATACTAATTAAATCTATTTTCACTTAACCTTGATTTTTAATTCTTTCTAGTGTTAGATATGTTTACTGAAGAATTGTGTCATTTCGTTGTCTTACATTATAAATGATCAGGTTTTGTGTTTGCTGTTCCTTGTTTATTCAGCATTGCCTAGATGCCCTGGAAAAAAAAAAATTCTTTCTTCTTTTTTTTCTTTTTTTCTTCCTTTTTTGACCTTTTTCTTGTGTGTGTGTGTGTGTGTCTTGTGTAATCCTTAGCAAGCCTTCCCACTGTGTCACCTTAGAAGCAACTGTTGAATCTCTAATCACGTTTCTGAATTAAAGACAAGACACTCTGGTTTCTTTGTTGCTTTTTTGTGTTTTTAATGATAAAGATTCCCCCCTTCTGTGCTTTTCCTCACAGTGTGATGTCCCAGCACCAGAGCTTGACCCACTGCTGCTGCCTGTGGTGCAGCTCTCCTCAGCCTGTCAGCTGAGAGCACAGAGGACCTTAAACTCCAGACAAGTCCTGCAGCCCTGTCCCCTGGTGTTGTCACATCATCTCTGGGACAGCCACGGCGCTGCCCTTGCTAGGACAGAGCTCCTGGGCTGGGGGATTGGCAGAAACAATGGTCCCTCCAGTGTTGCCCTGAAAACTCAGCTTCTGAGCTTGCTGACATGGTTTTCTGAGGACTTTCCCAGGACAGTAACTGTAAACATAGATATGTGTACATTCCTTCTGTTCCAGGTCTTGTGATGGGCATCTCTCATGGCCAGTGCAGGGGGAAAGTGTTATCCTGACCATCCCATCCCTGGCTGTGGGCAGAAACCTATAAATCCTGGGAGGAAAAATAAACTTTCTCTTCTTTTCACCACACCTCAACCTGTGTTCATGTGATCTGTTCATCTTCAGCAGCAGCACTCCAGCTCCTCAGGTTTGGCTGAAGATGGAGCAGCACCTCTTTTCCTCCCTGCTGCTGCTGCCTGGGGGAATCCTGGGGGCTCCGAGGATTCCTCATGGGGGATTGGCTCTGCTGTGCCAAAGTGGGAACCTGCTGGGTGACACCAAAGGGGCTCACACTGGGTGGGAATGGCTTGGGAAGCACATCTCAGTTACAGCTGTCACTGTCCCACTGGAGAGAGGGAATTGGGTAAAGGGATTGCCTGGAGAAGGGAGAAGATCAAAGTCATCTATTTGGATTTGTTAGTAGCTCACTTCTTGGGTATTGTCTGGTTTATCCCATCCTGCACTAGAGGGAGAAGGTTAAAGCTCTTTGCATCATTTTGCAGCTTTTCATGGGAGGTTTTGACAAGTTCAACCCCAAACTCTCTGGTATGAATTAGATTAGAAATATCTCACATTTCAGTGGCCGTGTTAGCTCACCTGGTTAGAGCATGGGGCTGACACCTGGGTTTGTGGGTTTCATTCTTATGGACCATTCAGTTAAGAGTGAGACTTGATCCTTGTGGGTCCCTTTCTGCTCAGAATACCCTGTGATCACCATAAATGGCTTCTCTGAATTAATCCTTGTTCCCCTAATATTTGTTGTTTTAGAGATTTAATCTGGATCTCCCAAGACCCATCTTGAGAGCTCTTACCAGCAAGACAGCAGCTTTTCCCTCTGTGTCCCACACTGAATTTGGAATTATTTATTCAAAAAGCAGTGCTTGCAAACCGAGGAACTTTTACTCAGAATAACCCAGGAAGTGATGGCAGAGGCTGAACTGCCTCTGGTCTGGGTGAGGCTTCCATCCCTTCATTCCCAGAGCTCTGAGTGGCCTGAGAAATTTGCAGTGTGTGACATCCTCCTTTTCCCCCTCCCTCCAGCTGCCCTTTCCTCTGTTGTGCAATTGAAAAGGAGATTTCTGATGCTGTGTAGTACATAACATTTGCTTGTTTCTCAAAGAAACAACAACCCAGCTATGGGCTGCTGGCTGAGAGGTAGAGAAGAATGAAAAACATTTATGTAGCAAATAAATCACGTAGCAAATAAGTGGTTTTGGAACACTGCATTTCATTTGCCTGTGGGGCATTAATGCCAGTCCTGGAGGACAGAACAGAAAGAATAAAATTGAGTTAAATAAAACCAGAGTTTAGCCTTACAAACTCACCAGCAGCCATCAGTGCCAGGCATTAATTCCTTTCCTGCTGGCAGCAGGAAGGTGGGTGAGACAACACTGTCAGTTGCACAAATTAAGTCACTGTGGCAGAAACACAACACAAATAAATAGGGAAAAAAACAATGCAAAGAAAAACAGACTGTTGTTGCTGCATAAACCTTCTTCCAAGCTGCAGGCACAAAAAAAGGAAATTTAATGACTTGGTGCATGACATCTTGTAGCCTGACAAGCCCTTTCAGAAGAGAAAAAGAGAGTGAGATGCCAGGAGAGGTCTTGCAGCACATTCTGATAGAGAAAATGGGCTTGGAGGCTGCAGAATCTCCTTTTTAGCAGGCTGAGAAATAGAAGAACTCATCAGCTGTGATGAACCCTGGAAGCTGATGGGAACCCCAAGCAGGATGAAGCTGAAAGAGAGGACAGATGGGTGATAAGAATTCACAGGGGTTTTAAATCACTGCCATTTAACTGCTATGAAATTTCAGGCCAAATTTCCAGGACTCATTTTCATAAAGAGAAGAAAAACATAAAATCAAGTTTTAACAAAAATATCTAGAAGTTCCTAACAACATAGAGGCTGATTTTCCCTTTCCATCAGATTATAAATTTGTGGTAAGAAAATTACATTTTACATTATTTTTATGTATAAATATCTTATTTATATACATATGTATAATATTTAAGCTTGTTTTTAAAGCAGTTTTAACACTTTTTGCACACAATCCTGTCGCTTTGTTATACTCCTCTGCTTGTGGAGAATTCAAAGGGCTGCAAACAGAAGTTGAGGATAGAAATAATGTCAAAGAAAAGGGATTGAGTACATATCCCATGTCCTTCTTGCAACAAGTTAATGAGAAATTACTGTGGAATAACTTTATTTCTGGTAAGAATTTAGAAGTTTACCTTTCTGTGTTGTTCATTATCTCTAAACCAATCTAGTGTGGTTAAAATGGTTTGGAAGTGATGCATGGACTTGGTTGCTCCCTAACTCCACAGGTTCTTGGGCAGCCCAAGCTGCTCCTCCTGCAGCCAGCGCTGGGCAGGAGCTCAGGGATGGTGCCACATCCAGCTGGGGAACCAGGAGGAGACAGAACCTCCTGATGCTTCAGCTCATCCCAAATTTACTCCTGCTCCCGTCCCCATGGAGCTCCAGGCAGCACGGGAGTGGTTATTTATTATCCCTGCTGATGTGCTGGATTTGGGGCAGGACTGAGAGCTGGGGAGGTGAAAACACTGTCAGAGGGACTGGGCTGGTTTTAGGGGACTGAGCCAGGCCAGAGGTGTCCGTGTGGTTTCTGGGATCGCCGTAATTTCACAGCACTTCTTCTCTGCTCGGTGCATAAAAGTTTCCCCAGCTGATGATCCAGGAACTTGAGCAAGGTGCTGTCAAAAATTTTGATTTCCAGGGTAAGCTCAAACTGTGAGGCAAAGTAAGAGAGCAGATCCCCCCTTTAGTCCTGGCTGGATTTGTACTGCGGCAGCGCTTGCTGCGAGGGGCTGGAGGTGATCCTGCTGCTTTGAATATCATTAACAACATCATCTTGTTTCTGCTTCACTGTCAGCTCTGAAAACCCCATCTAGCCAGCACACAGCCCCAAAGTCAGAGAGGTCAGGAGGTGTTCCTAGATGAAAAAGGTCATTATTTGATAATGCCACTTGGTAGCTGACATCCCAAGTTTGTATTTATAGCCGTGCTTTCTTTAGAAAGTGTTCTTGTCCTACAGGTCCAGCTGAAGACAGTAAAAGCTCCTGCTTTGAGGATTCCATATATTTACAGATGAAATTGTTCAGGTCATTAATTTTATTGTAAGACTGGCAAATCATTTTTCCGGCAGCTCAGAATAAGATTTAATTCTTATACATTTAGCAGTTGGTTCTGGAGAATGTTTTTCATCCTATCCCCAGGAAGAAGATTTCTGTATTACCCTAAATGCAGCAAGAATGTGAGCTTCAAATTAAGAGAAAGGAGCTAAAGTCTATTTTTTAGCTTGGGACCTAATGCTCCTGGAATTCCCAAACAAATATGTGTAGGACTATGAAGTTTCATCTCTTACTGAACCTTTGAGAGTGCTTAGGTTTGCAATTCAGTGCTTCCATAGTTATTGCATTTGGTTTTGGGTTCATCTGAGAGGAAATTCTGCTGCTGCAGAGGCTGAGGCAGGAGTGACTTGGCCAAGCTGCACAAGGGAGCTTTGAGAAACAAAAATGGGGAGGAGAGAACCTTCAGTGGAAATGGATTCAGAAATGGGAATGTGGTTCCTGTAACTTGGGCAGCTGTTTGATTGGCAGGTCCAAACCCTTTGACAGGAAATATTATTCTAACAAATGCTTTCTTTAATTTTTTTTTATTTTATTTTTTTGTGATTAATTATGTTTGGCTTTCTTGTCATTTAAGATATTAAAGGAGGTAATTTAGACATAATTTGCCTCATTGAAGGAGTAATCCTATTTTAACTTGTCATACAGTAAACAAGTAAATTACTATTTAATTTTCAAGCTGCCTATTTTCCTCTAGTTTATCTCATGTGAAGGTGAAGATTTATTGGCTTCTCTTGTATAGCTGGGTGGAAAGAACATGTTGAACAAGAGTCATTGGACAGAAAAATAGGTTTTCACTTGACCACAGGTATTTTGAGTTACTTGAGATATAAATTTAAACAGTTGATATTTATTTATGAGAACTTAAACTCTATTCCAACTGCCTTTTCTTAGGTACTGATATTCTAAGTTTTTATGGGTTGTTACTGATGCATGGACAATCAGGGACTTCATCAATTAAACAGAGAAGTAAATTCTATAAATCAAATATTTATATGTATGTATATGTATTATAAGGTTATTTAGAATTAAGAAATTAGTGAATAATTTGAGTGATCAGGTACTCATATTGTAACAGGCTAGAGGAAATAAGTAAGATTCACTTCAAAATTTTTTCAGTAATTTTAAAAAACTGTCATGACAAATTTCAGGGAAAGAATCCAGAGGTTTTAGTGGTATATTTAAATTAAATTGTGAAATATATCAACCTAGACATGTGTATAAAATCTATAATTATGACTCTCTGGTAAGAAAGTTACCTTCCTTTAATAGGAAATAATGACAAATTTCAACAGCAAGCAAATGTGTAACAGTAAGAATTCAATTAAGCTAGAATTTAGCTTAATCTTCCCCTTAATCAATGCATTTGGGTTAGTAATTGCCAATTGGAAAATTGGAAAATTAATTAAAAACCTTTGTCTGATATTGAAATGGCCGTGATATACCACATGGAAAAAAGGAGATATATTCTCAATGCTACATTTTCCTTTTACATTTTAAAGAAAAGGGGGAAATATTGATCTTTAAGAAGCTCCAAGAGGTTCTTGAATACAAGGTTAAAGCTGGTGCTAATACATTGGAACAGAAAAAGGCATTTCTTGCCAGCATGTGACAGATCCACGAACAAATTTGTGAGGAATTCAGACAGGACCACTGGGGTTTCCCTCCTCTCACATTAGCCAACAAGTCCTGCCAAGAATCTTGTTTGTTACATACAAATGAGAAGTCCAGGATTCTGATCATCGTTTTTGCTGGTAATTAACAAGTTTAAAGGCTGCAGGAAGTGAGTTGTTCTCTCCATATCAGGATATGATTTGTTTTGGCAAATCATTCTCCCAGATTTCGAGTTACAGCAGTGAAGTGTGGTGAGACATCAATCTCACTTGAGAATACAGGAAAAAGAGAAGAAAAGTAATGTAAAAATAGTTTTTTGGAAACACTTGTTAACACCAGTGGAGAAGCAACATCCAAATCAAGTGCCCCAGTATTATCCAAGAAATGTGGTGGTAGCAAACAATTTTTACATTTGTTTCACCTGCAAAATTCTTCAGGTTTATATCAAATTCCTTGGAAATCTGGGCTTCATTCAAACTAGCCTAAATGTGAATCCATTTTTTGAGTGACCACTGCTTTAATTTGTGGTCAGGGTCACAGGGGGCATTCTCTGGTTCTGGAGCAAAGGGAGTGAATCAATTTCAGGGTTACCAAAACCTCAATTTTTGTGTTTTTCTGCTCTTTCTTAGCAAGAAGGAGTTTTTGCAGCTCACTTTGAAGAGTGTGTGTGTGTGTGTTTGTCTAAAATATGGACAATCAAGCAGCATTCCTGAATTTTCAATCAGCATGAAGCAGTGCATAATTAGTTTTCTGCAGTTTTTGCTGTGACCTTCCTCAAATCTTGTCTCCGTAATCATAAAAACTTGGTCTTTAACATTTGTTTGTCAGCCTCACTTTAAATGTCTTCCTCTGCTCTTTATTTATATTACTAATGCACAGAAAAGGGTATCACAAGGAACTTTGCATGATAATTAATTTCACTTAGTGTGGTCAAGAGGTAAGGTTGTAGGTTTTAGCAGAACCGTCTGAAACAATATTCCCAGGGAGCTGCAAGGGCTACAGTTCCCAGAAATCTGAAATAATAAATGGCAGGCTGCCTTTCCCAAGGGCGTTTTAGGAATATTTAGGCTTTGGACGCATATGGAAACTACAGTGGACTGCAAAGAGTCCTGAATTGTACTCAGCATTATTGAAACTGAAAGGCGGCGAAGAGGTGTAGAAGTGAATGGGCTCCTAGAGGCTTTTTTATAGATTATGGGGGGAGGATGTGTTATAATAAAAGGTAATAAGAGCTTTCCTGACTCCGATAGACTCTACCTTCAACTAACCTACAGCTATCAGGAGTCAGTAATCCATGTTGGATAAAGAGACTTTGAGGAGCAGTTTTATTCTATTGCAATGCACCAGTTTGCACAATGGATTTGTTCGCTTTTTGCAGGCAGCCTTCCTGAGGGACAATATTTCTGAAGCTCCACAAAGCGTTTTTTCTGTTTTCATTCCACAGTCCTTTAATTGGATGAATGGGCTGCAGGGGCCTGGAAGTTGGACTGGGTAAAATTTGTACCCTTTGAAATAGCAGCCAAACAAAACATGTCAAGCAGTTTCGCATGACGCTGGGATAAAAGGGAAGCCTATTTAAAGAACAGAGCATTAATGTTTTAGTGGTGTTCACTTCAGGTCGCTACATTTTACATGAGCCTTTTTCCCTTATGGGAAAGTAATATGCTCTAAGTTGACTAAGTGCAGATCCTTTTCATGAGAGGTTGAAGGAATAGGCATTGGGAATGCAACAACTGTGGTGTAGAATTGGGATATAATGCCATAAGGCTAATTAACATCATGTTCTCCCATTGTGCTCCCTTCGGGGGAATCGTGGTTTTAAATGATAAGTATGTAGACTGAAACATTCTTAATCTGGGCAAGCGGTGCAGTAAAACATTACTCACTGAATAACAAAAGGAATGTAAAATGGAATATGGGCAGTATATTTCAAATACAGTGCAGAGTGTCCTTTTTCACCTTTTCACCGTGCTTAGTAACACTGATTTATTCACTGAGGAGAAGATGGAAGATGAACTGTTTGAGACTTGGGATATAGGTTTGGTTTATTGCAATCTATAAAGAATTTCGACTTCTGATGGGCTCGTCCTTTGGAATATTTTTCCTTTGGTGCAATCTCGATGTTGAGCAGTGACAGGAAAAGTCAGGCAGAATCTTTTTGAAGGGTCACACGGAATAAGTCCTTCAAGAAGCATTGATTTGCAAGTTTTTTCCTTGCATGTGTCAGATGCTTCAGAACATCCCTTATGGGGCACAGCCAGGATCTCCTGCTACTGAGAGTTCCTACTGTCTCAGAAGTGCTTGGAAAACTGATGGCAGAGACAGGAAAAGACAGAAAAGTCACTTCTGAGCAGGGAACAGTTCCTTCAGCTGGTGCAATTAGCAGGGTGAGACCTCAGCAAGGTGATCAAAGTGGCTGCAGGCTGGGAAGGGGAAGCATTTTTCTGGGAAGATGTAAAAGATCCGTTCTGGGAAAAGGGAAGACAGCGAGTGCAGCAAAGAGCTTCAGGGTGAATCTGGGAATCAGACTGGGAATAGGAGCAAGGGAAAGGCCAGAGAACACATTATTCTCTGAGGGGAAAGGATTTGAGAGCTGCACAGGTAAAACAAGCATTTAGATGAGAAAGAGGCTTGGCTGAATGTGCCCAGCTCTCTGGGAATGGGAATGTGTTGCTTTTGGGATTGTTCACAGGCACTATGGCTTTGTAGGGCTTCTCTGCCCTGAACAAGGTTTTGTCCTATTTTTGAATTAGGCAGAATCCACATCCCTGTAGCAGAGCTGAATTTTGTGACATGTCTAGGAATAGCAACAATTGTAGGTCTGAGTCCAATGATTCTGAGCTGCAGTTCAAACTTCAAGTGTAGTGCAGATCACAGTTTAAAATACCTGACAGTTTTTGATTTGTGTTCTGTCACTGAAGGAGAGAGCAAGTTAAATGGTCTGTAGTAAAAAGTGACTGAACAAATCATTTTTAAAAAAAAAGAACAAGAAGAATACATTTCTTTTTCTGCTTGGTTGCTAACAGTAGCTTTTTGGTCTTTACAAAAATTCTTGTTTCGTAACAAAATAAGTGGCACTATCCATGGAAAAAGCTGCTTGTGCTTTTATATATGTGCACATATATATATATATATATATAAATATATATAGGACTTTTATTTGGATACACCTAGCATATTCTAGGTAGAAATAACAATAGCACACCACTTTTAGAGAATTGGGAAAATATTTTAAACTTTTCCTTCATTGCTCCACTCTTTCAGGAGACTGAAAACAGGAAGATTCCATTTGCTGAAGCAATGCATAAATGCAAATAGGAACAAAAATTATTGGATCTCCACCTTCTCTTATAGTACAGGAAAACCCAAAATATTTAAGGTGTTCAGCAGGATTACCTTCAAGAGCACAGCTGACCTGGTTTAGCTGTAGGAAGGTGTAAGGTTTGGAGACCATTTCTCAGGGCTTGTAAACAAAGCAGACTTGACAGAGACAAATTGAAGCTCATGTGTGTTTTATTGGTGATGGGGATTTTTAGATTATATTTGAGTGAAGGCTGAATACTTGCTTCTTCAGGGTTTGCTTCTAGCTTTATTTTTAGCTCCTTTATTTTTATTTTTTTTCTCTCTGAAGGAAACAGTTGTGTAGAGGTTTTTTTATCCATTTTTTAGGCTGGAGGTTTTGGTCATTGCCACTGCCACGTCTTATTTTCCCCTTCTTCTTCTGCTCAGGATGTAATACTTGTCCTCTGAATCATGCTGGAACATATTTTGGGAATTCATAGGATTATCACCAGGGCTACTGCTATCAGGCAGAACACATGCACATTTTATTATCTCACCCAACAGGTTTTCATTTTCTGTGCCCATTGAGTCAGCGCAGAGGGGGGAACACGCTGCCATTACCACTGGCAGAACTCGATAAATATTATAACAGTCTTTTCAGTCCTGCAGGAGCTCGTTCTGTCATGAGAATTCAGAATCTAAGCCATTATTTCCTGTCTCTTCCTTTCTCCCATCTGCCCTTCCAAAATGGGTGCATTCCTGGCCCTAAGTGGCCTAAAAGATGGTGCCTATTACTGGGCTACAGATTGATTTAATTAGTCAAGTGAATTTGTGGAGCCTCTGAAATGTAAACACTTCAGCTTTCCATATTTTCAACTTCCCCAGCAGGCAGAACATAAAGAAAACAAAGGGGTTTTTTTGGTTTTTTTTGAAAATCAAGGCCTTTTTTGCAGGATTTTATCAGTGTGAAAGGATAACAATTGTGTCTGTGATTTTTAACATCTCTGCACATCTGGAATTTAAAGCTTAAAACACGATGTGACATGTAGTTCAGTCTGTTCAATTCACTTAGTGTTTTTGTTTGGAAACAAAAGTGCTTTTTTACCTTGGTCAATTACAATTTCTTTCCTTTGCAAGCAGCTTCTGTGCTGTGGAAGAAATGGTGAGATTACTCTAAGTTTCCTTTGTTGCTCTTTTAATCTAAATATGTTTTCATAATGTTTGTACCACTTCCTTGCTATCCATTTCCCTTTCCTCCATGGATTTTTTTTTCTCTGTGTTCCCAGTTGTACCTGTCCCCCACCTCTCAATCCACCAGTGACATTTTCAACTCTGCTGCTGTTTATTTGGTTTTATTTTACCCCAAAGTTAATCATCCCTCGTTCCTGTTTTTCAAACCTGTGCACAAATTATTTGGAAATTCTGCATGTTGTGGGTAAGATGGGAAAGGAGTGAGGTTTGGAGTTTGTGTATCTCCTGTACAGAACTTGAGGAAGGTGTTCTGTAACCTTTCATTGCATTAGCAAAAATAATTCTGTCTCTATTTAAAAGGGGAATAAAGAACATTTAACTAGTCAGATCATATTTCTAGAATGAGAAACCAGCCTGTCTGCTAGTTGGAGTTGGGTTTTTTTTCCAATTCAGGGCAAAACCCAAAAGCAATAATTTCCTTGAGTTGGAAAGGAAGCAGGCCGAAGTTAACTCTGGTAGGGAAGAGGAATTTGGCTCATAATGCAGGGATATTATGGCAACAAGCTGAGAAATCTATTTTCCTAATGAAGCAGAATTCTTTCAAAAAGAAACAACATGTACTTTTTATCTGCAGCACCTATTTCTGATAGTTTAATCAGTGACAGCATTGAGAGATTGTGAAATAAAGGCACCTTTTAGCCTTTATTAACCCTGGCTGTGCCTTCCCTGGGTTTAGAGCAGCAATGCCCAAATTCCACCTCCAGCTGGGCACTGCCATTGTCACCTCCAGGCACGTCCTTGGCACCTTCACCCTGTGCAACTCTGCAAGGTTGGCCTTCAACTGAAATGCAGGGGTTTGAAGGTCTGATTTTTATCTTGCTTTCCCCTGCAGTGGAAGTATTTGATTTGAATACACAAGGATTGCTGTGGTGTGGGGAAGTCAGGAAATACAACGTGTTCCCTGGCACAGGTTTGGGTGGGATGTGTCACAGTTCTGTGCCCAGTGTAGGGTCAGAAGTGTGCAGAGAATTCACTGCCCTCCATAATCCTCTTGGTAGTGAAAAACCCGATTTTTAAATTTTTTTTCCAGCTGTTTCCTTCTCTGCCTTTGTATTTTTTTTTCTTTTATGATCTTCATCATAGGTCTTTAAATATGGGATGTTGTTTGCTATGAAACCACTCCATTATTCCAGGAACATATGTTCATGACAAGTACAAGTCATGAACATTTGAATAGTCTCCATCTGGCATGAATTAACATAGTATCATAATAAATGAGAAGTGTTAATACTGAGAAGATTGTCTGGGAGTTCTAGATTTACCCAATATTTAGAGTTATATATGGAACTTCCTTTTGGTTTTGCTTTGAGGAGCCCAGACAAAGGTACCCTGCTTCCAGTGGTGTAATTCTTGAAATAACTTGATGATGCAGGAAAGCCTCTGTGAAATCCCCACGTGCTTTTTAGCTCTTAGAAACACTTCTAAGGAAAATAACAAATGTAAGAATGGAGCAGGTTAGTGTTTGCCATGGTGAGGACAGCAATGCTGGGTGCCATCTCAGCATTATTTGTTAACATATGTACTTTAAATCCTCCAGTGCCCCTTGAGCACGTAACATATATCTCACATCCATATGGCCATATGGAGACACTGCACTCATTTAAATAACAAGTGCACAGTAAAATTATCTTGGCCCCAGAGTGCATGTTGTTTATAACAAGGAGTTACTCTTACTTCCTAAATTAAACAATTTTTCTTTTTTTTTTTTTTCTACAGAACCTTAAGGCTAAACCATTAACCAATGGAAATTTTTGGGACAAGATGAGCTTTTACCATAATATAACAAACACTGGTCTTTATTTACTGCTGTGTATTCTGTAGAACAGTCAGCAATATATTAAAAAGTCAATATTGCTTTCAATTATTTTTTTTTCCTGCTTTGACTATATATCAGTCTTTCCTGTGCACCTCTACAGTCTTCAGACAGCTTTTTCTTTTGTGTTTTCAGTTTGTTTTGATAATCAATAAGTGTTTTTGGAATGCGTGGAAAAAATACAAAACGTAACACCGGCAATGAATTAATCCTGAAATATTTCTGGGATCTGGAACATCTTGTTAACCATAAAACATTCACAGAATTTGAACTGAATTACCAAAATTAACCTTAGGATGTGTTAGGGCAGGGTTAGGGCAGATCCTCAGGTGGGGATCTCTGGTGTGTCCCAGAGCTCTGAGCTCATCTCCAGTTGAGATGTTTTATTTTAGGTCACCCTTTGCTGGATGATTTCCCCCCAGAGCTCCAAGCTGTGGGGTTTGTGAGGATCCATCCTCAGCAGGATCCATCCCTTCACATTCCCCTGCACTTGGGGGAGGTGCTCTCCACAATCACCTTCCCTCTGGAGAAAATCAGGATTTTTACTGGCACGAGGAGCTGAAGGAACAGTAAATACACAGAACCACGAGTTTTCTGAGGATTTTCAACAGCAATTTGTGTGTTTTGGCTAAACTTCCTGTGAATGCCAGCAGGAGAGAAGCAGGTTTTTCCCCATGGCTCATTGTGTGAGAGCAAGGAGCAGGGATGGGGCAGAGTCTGGCAAATTGCATCACCCAAATCCTGTTTTTAATGAAGGCCCTCGGATTTGGCAGCGTGGAAGAAGCAGATGGGCGGCTGCCACCCCCAGGAACACACAGCCCCTTGTTTGGTGTGTCTGGGCATCACTTCAGGGACACACAAAGATGTATTTTTAGGAGTGATGTCAGTTCATTGGCATTGTTTGGATTGCTGAAATGATTCCCCAGAGCCCTTTCCTCCCCTTGGAATTCTGTCCTGCCTGGGAATGACCGTTCTGAGGGGCAGGGCCAAAATGAATGTGTGGTTGGTGCTTTCTGATGCTTTCTGAAGTAGGCAGGACAATTTCTGCTGAGGGAGAGAGGTCTGAAGTGTGCCAGAAGTGGCTCTGGTTTGCCAGAGAAGCTCCAGCCATGGGAGGTGATGCAGAATTGATCCTGTGGTGGTGCTGACAGGCTCCTGGTGCCTCTGTGCAGCACAGACACAAGGGGAGAAGGAAAAAACTGAGTTGGGAAGGAGTAATTCTCGAGTTGTGACCTAGAATGTAGCCATGGAACTAACAAATGGTTGTGTTTGTGCTGTGAATGCTGCTTGTGCGGATGTGTGCAGGGTTAAGTGACACCAGACAGGAAATACAATTAATTTGGGTTATTTTCTATCTATAGCGTTAAGAAATGTCAGAGATTTTTAAATAGGAATGGTTCCTTTTTTCACAGCTCTGTGGGCTGAGGAGGCTGCATTACAAAAACCTCTACCCAAATATCTGCAAGACTCTTGAAAACATTGCTGAGCAGTTGAGAAGCAGGTTTATCTGGATTTCTGAGGGAAGTACTCTCCAAAGTCGCTAAAGCAATCTACAGAATTCCATCTGTAATTACAGAACACAGCCAAAGAGTGAGGAATAATAAGAGGAAAATATTCTGAAAGTTGTTGGGCTCTGACAGTGTATAATGAGCATGTCAGGTAATACAGCTATTCTGTATGGCAAAGTACAATCTTTCATCCTGTGTCAAAAAGCTTCTCTAAAGTGCTTTTCATATTAAAAGTGTCAGGTATATATCAAGTTTTTTTCCTCAGTTTTATGAGGCAGAAAGTGAAGAATGAGTTAGTGATTTGCTAAGATCACTAAGAAATCAAAACCACAATGAGGAGCTCAATTCTACTTTCAGCCCCTTCCTTTACTTTCATGACATTTTAGGAGTTTTTCTTTTAAAATAATTTTAGAAATGGAGGAATGATACATTTAAAGACACCGGGTATTACATCCAAGCCAGTGGGGTTAATTCATTTCAGCATGTGCCTGTCATTTTGTGTCACTGAATGCTAAGCCCTCATTTTACAGTTCATCTAAATGGATTTGTTCCCAGCTCCTCAGTAAATCTATTTTATAAAAAGTTCTGAGCTCACAGCAGTATTCTTGGCAAGATCCAGTATTAAACCAAGGTATTTTGGGTTATGCTGAGCAAATTGAAAGACAAGAATCCAATGGTTGAGTTATCTCAGTGCCAGCCTTGAGCTCTCTCCTTTTGCTGCTTGTTTTGAGCGTGGTGGTGTGATGTTGTGACTAAAGATGGAATTTCTTCTGTCTTATCTTCCAGCAGCCCAAAAGTCTTGTTGAACACAAGGCTCCTCAGTGTCTTCATGTCTGGCACAGCCTTGGCAACTCTGCAATGAGGCTGGGAGCCACCACTCACAATTTGGCTGCTAGAAGTTGTTCCTTCTGCAGACTTTGGGGGCCTGCTCATTTCTTGCCACCTTTTAATTTTCAGCACATGTTCACATCTATCTGTTCCTCTCCATCCCATGGAGGCTGGCAATTTTAGCTCATCATATTAATCAGTTCGACTGTTAGAGGATAAAAGCAGCATGTACTTTACAGCACTGAGGGATATGATCAGGGGAATTGATGCTGACCTTGTTCCTCTTGGCAGTTGTTCCCAGCCTGTATTTAAATGAAGTTCACTGCTTTTGTTTCATTTCCCTGGGAGTGCTGGAAATAATGAATTGTTCAAATAGCAATTTTAACCTCGGTCTTGAAGCGTGAAGTTTCGTGACACCGAAGTTCATCCAACAGCTTGCTGCTTCCTGCTGGGCTCCCTCTCCCTCATCCTGCAGTCCAGGCACCTCTCCAGCTCCTCCCTCCTCAACTCCAGCTCTTGTCACCTCTTTCCCCTTCGGAATTGTTATTCTTCTGGCAGGAGGCTGAACTGCTTTCATGAGAGGTCAGATGAGCGTGTGGCCAGCCCAGGAGAGTGTGGGAGCAGTGGGGTTGCCCCTTTTGACTCGAGCTGGCCCTTCCATCTCCTCGGGTGTCCCACCACAAGCTGTCTTCTGGCAAATGCTGAAAACTGCTGCCAGCAGCAGTCCTGCCACCTCCTGCCCCAGCCAGCTCATTCCTTCCCAAGTGCCACTCCTGCAGTCCCTGCCGTGCTCCCTCCGAACTGAAATGATTTAATCATGAGTTTAAAATAAGTAATCGTGAAAATTATTTCACTGCAAAGATCTCCAGCGAGTTCCTCAGAGCTCCTGGTTGTCCTTGGGGTTTCTACTCTGTTCCATGAGATGCTTTCATCGCTGCCACCTTGGTTCTGCTGATCTCGATGTTGGAGGAATTATTCTGGGCTATCAAAGCAAAAAATTGTCATTTTTTTAGACTTCTGAGCCAAATCCAACATGTTTTAACCCAGTCAATTTCGTCATATCAGCCATAACCATAAAAAGCACTGAGCTGCAGCTTAGAGCCAAGAAATTCTTAAGCAGCTTTGTAACTGAGGAAATCATCAGAGTAAACTAAATTGACCCATTATAATTTTAAACAGACCTGGGAAAATCCACTTAAAGCTCATGTATTCTGCACTATTAGAAGCATCAAGATTTGTGTTTTCCAGGCACCCCTCCATTTTCCCCCTTAAGCAGAAAATTCCCAATTGCCTGCTCAGAGAGCACATTTACTGCTTTTATGATTTTCTGAGCAGGTCTGTGAAGTGAACCAATCATATTAATGTAAGCAGCCCGTGATGATGGAAGTTTTGGAAACTTTTGATAAATTAGAGGATTTCAGTGTTTGACTCATGTCCAGTTTATTAGAATTTCTTCTATCCAGCATTTATTTCCTGCAGAGGTCTGTGCTTTGTCGCTGTGGACGTGGCTTCACCTCTCCTTGCAGTGTTTTACTAACTGGCAACCAAAACAGCTGATGTTGGCAGAAAAGAGTTTACAAACCTGACTAAATGGGATTTAACAAATTAGATTGTAACTTAATTTTGTTTTGCATTTTTGAAGCTGTCCCGTTGTGATATTGAGACACAATGCTCCATTATATTAATGCATTATCCTATTAAGGCTTCTGAATGATTCTCTTAATTCTATAAAAACTGGGTAACAGCTTGATGGAGTGTGGGTTCTGTAGCTGTTACTGACTCTAAGATGCATTTATCTGTTTGAGTTTTTTATGTTTAAGAGGGTAGATTCCATTTATTTTATTTATCCTATGCGTTTAGAAAATGAGACTAGTTGTGTTGGAGCTCTTTAAATTTGTTCAGAAAAAAAAAAGCTCAGCTGTACCACAGAAATTCTGTCTCCAAGTGATTTTATCATAAACAAAAAAAAATAAAATTACATTTTAGCAGTGCACCATTTTGTAATTTTACAGGTGTTTGGTATAAATTTATGCTTTAGGCTTTTAAGTTTTTTCATTAGTTAAACTTTATCCTGAGTATTCATCCCCTCTGTTTTTCTAGTAAGACTTTTTGATGTTGAATAAAAAATGTCTTTTTTTTTATCCTCTGCCAAAGTGCTGAACAAGGTGGGTTTATTTGTCAAGTGCAGAGGATCTGCTCAAGAATATTCCTTTTATCTGATTTTGTTCATGATGTTTGATGCTCTTGATGACAAGAACAGTTAAAAAAATGCATAAAGGTATTTTAGACTTTAAGCAGGTTGTTCCAGTGATTTGTACTTTTATGCACTTCTGTATTTGCCGTTTGTGCTACTCTGCTTTTGGGCCTGTGTATAAATGAAATGAGTCTGTATTTACAGATCCATATCTTGTGGTTTTCATGGCAAAATATGGGAGAGAACAGGAGCTGAAGAATCCTTATTGCAAAACACAACTTTTACAGGGAAATGTTTCTGTCTCCTGGGTTATCTGTGCCTGTTTAATGTGTGTTTTCCACCTTTTCCCAGGGAGACAAAGACTTCTCCCAAATTTCTCACAGGATTCAAGTGTTCATCGTGCCATGAGTTTGGGCAGGAGCTGGATTGAGATTTCAGGGAAAAAAATATTTAATTTATCAGCAGAGATGAGCAATGAGCCACCTGAAACCTGAATGCCCAAACTGCTTCCTTCATCAGCCAGGCTTGGGATGGCCAGGAAAATGTTCCTTTAGCGTTTGTTTCCACATCAGGTGGACAGAGGAAAACAAAGCAGCATGGTAAAGCTTTGGTAGCCACAATAAAAGAGGATTTGAATGTAAGGAAAATAAAGGAGCATTTCTTAGCAGTTTACTTTGGTTCTCTTGGCTTGAAGGAATGACTTAACGGCCTGTTTTAATAATTAACACGTTATGAAATCTGAATTGAGGAGCAAGAAAAATGGTAAAGTATATGTATAATATATTTAAAATTTAATTAACTGGTTATTTTGAATTTTATAGTGAAACAGCAAATTGCATCTTTTCTTTCTCATTCACTGATACTTTTTCATTTCAAGTGTGTAGTTTGCACTTTACCCTTAGTTTTTTTCTGAAGTCATCATTGCTTTTTGGAGGTTTTTTTAATTTTGTCATAGCTAAACCTGAAGATTTAATATATTTGCAGTCTTCATGGTTATTCAGAATCTCTGAGTGTGGCTTTATTGGAAATGTTTGGTCATTGAGCAGGTCAGGTTTAAAATTTCATTTGGTAGGAATATTGGCAGGAACACTTTTATTTGTAATTCTTAATTATCAATTGCATTTATTCATTAACAAATATTTTACATGTAAACTATAAATATTCATTGTTCTTTTTCATAGTAAGACCCAAACCCATGACATTGTGCTTTTGCTGAGACAGAGCACAACACATTAATAAACCCAAAATATTGACGTTAACACAAAGATTTAACCTTTATTTTGTTAGCACTTGGAGGTACATTAAGGCATTGAATATTAGTCAATCTCTTTTTAAAAAGTCTGAATATATTGAGTTTTCATGCTGTTATTTGAAGCTTTCATGGGCAGCTGGGCTGGGCCACTTCTCACCCTGTGCATCCATCGTTCCAGGCAGAGGAGGAGGATTTGGACTGGGATTCCTCCTGATGTGTCCTGTCCCAAAGGTTTTGGGTTTAGTGACAGCTGGATCTCAGCACACCAGAGTTCAGGCTGCTCTGATGATTGCCCAGCTCAGGGAAAGGATATCATTTATATTATTCACGACAGCTGCCTGTTAAACTCAGGTTATTTTGTTCTTTCATAAGCCAGGCAAGAACTTCACACTTTTTAAATGTTGTAACGGAGTAAAGAAAACATAATTGCTCTCTGGGCTGCATTACCTTCCAGGATAGAATTTATTGTCTGATTATTGCCTAAAAATCTGATTTTATCTTAAATCTGTGTCCTTCAGTGGATTCCTCTGCTGTGCAAAGTGGTTTTACTGCATGGCCAAGAACTGCCAATGAGGACAGAAGCAGATGGACTCTTGGTACTTGGAGAAAGGGAAAAAAAAAAGAGAAGGCAGTAAATTGAAGATAGTTATTTCCAAACTCTTAGTGCAGTTTTGTTTCTGGTGCACATGTCAGCTGAGTGTGAGCCCCGAGCAACAAAGGGAAGCTTTGTTCCAAAAGAGAAAGGCTAAGGGGTGTGCTCATTAGATGTGCTGCAGCATTCCTGGGGAAAAAAAGAAACAAACCACAAACTTTTTTATAAAGGTAGTGCATAACTTAGGGCTCTCCCTTGATGGCAGTAACTTCTGAACTGAAAATTGATATACATTCCACGTGCTTATTTTGCTCTGCAGTTCATGAATAAATGAACTGGCAGTGCAACAATATTGTAGCTCAGGGTACTGCTGTTTTTGTTGACTGTCAAGTGGATGGTTTATGCTGTACCAGGGTTGTGTGTGAGCTCTGTCACACACAGCTCTGTGGCTCGGTCACCTCAAGATGAATATTGATAAGACTCAAAAGCTACAGCAGTGCATTTTGTATAATTTCCTCTTTTACCCTCTCTGTTAGTTTTTATGAGAAAGGAAGGTGAAGGAACAGTGCTGCTGCCTGGTTTTGCATCTTTCCCTCTCCTTTTTCCTGTTGGTATCACACTACTGTGGGTTATTTTCCATGGATAGGATAGCATGGCCTCCAGCTGGAATTGTCACCACAAACCTTTGAGCCCAGCAGTTTAACCCTTTTTAAGCTGCCCAGCTGCCTGCTCCTCTGCTTCCTGCCTCACCAGTTGGTCCATGGGAATACTGGGGGACAGCACTGGAAACCTTGAGGTCAAAATCCACCTCAACCCTGCTCTCCCACCGTCCACTGAGCACCTCTCCTCATGGCAGAGCTCATTCTGCTCTGTAAATCCATGCTGACCCCTCCCAGCCATCATCCTGCCTTCACCTCATTGCTTCCAGTGCTACAACAAAAGTAACCCTTTGTCAGAAAAATCTGAGACTGGGATGTGAAGAATTATTATTATTATTATTATTATTATTATTATTATTATTATCATCATCATTATCATCATTATCATCATCATTATTATCATTATCATCATTATTATCATTATTATCATTATTATTATCATTATTATTATTATCATCATCATTATAATTATCATCACCATTATTATTATCATTATTATTATCATCATTATTATTATCATTATTATCATTATCATCACCATTATTATTATCATTATTATTATTATCATTATCATTATTATTATTATCATTATTATTATAATAATTATCATTATCATCATTATCATCATCATCATCATCATCATTATTTTTATGTATGAATGCCTTAGAGAAGTCATATTTTGTAATATAACCTGTATGGCTGTAGGTCTGTGATTTCCAAAATTATAGGAATGAATAAATATGGTCATAAGTCTTCACCCCCACGTGTTATTTTTTAACAAATTTTATTGCCACATAAAAAGTGTAAAAAAAAGTGGATTTCCAATATCTGAAAAGAATTGTCATAGATATTGTGTTTGGTCCCACAGGTCTGATTCACCTACAAGTGTAAATCCACATTTCTGATAGTGAAGTGTTAGGATTAAAGTAGCAGAGTTGGTGGTTTTTATTTCTCCTATCAAAAGAACAGGAAAAGTGATATTTTCCACTGTTTAGAAAGGCTGCTATTTAAGTATGCTAATTGGCCATTTCCACCCTATTTATTATTAACAGCCTGACAAGTTCAGAAAAAAACTTTTCAGGCTCTGTAACAGTAGCTGTTCCTGAGTTTTGCTAATTAATACTGTCCAATGCATTAATTATTTATTTTCAAGCATGTTTAAAATGCCCCGAGCGGGATAATTCGTGCTGCCCAAAATTAACGTGAAAATGTTGCAAGGCTGAGGGTAGCCAGAAGCAAACTCTTTGACAAGGGCTGCAAATCTCAAGTGTGAGTGTGTGTGAACTTCAGTGCTCCATGGATGGCTTGGAAATGCTGCCTTATTAATAGAATTGTCTGTATCAAGGGAATCTGTGTTCCCCCATCCCAAAGAAACGCTGATTAGTGAGAATTTCATGAGGTTTTGGACTCTGTCAATGAGAGAAAAGTCAGATGGAGTCATGCTTTGATGCATTGTGAGTCAGGAGTGCATGGGAATGTTTCTTGTGGTAGTTTTTATTAATAGAGGTAAATTTTTCACAAAGCCCATACCTGAAGCAGTAAATATATTAAGAATGTATTCTGAAATGTGCTGAGAAGAGTGGCTGTGCTGAGCCATGGTAGAAAAAAAAAGGATTTAAATATTATGAAGTGGTTCATGTAAGCCAGTAAAGCTGTGGGAGGATATTTAGAACCACAAAGAAGCTCAAACATGGTTTCAGGGGTGTTTCAGTGACAAGTACCAGAAGAATCTCAAAAGGTTCCCAAACCCTGATGGTGATTTTGTGCTAGTAAATGTCTTTAGAAGAAACTGGACAAAACCAAACAGAATGAATGAAGAAAAAAATGCAGTCTTAGGCAGGGGGGTTTTGTTTGTTTGTTTTTATAAATGAATTTATGCCTTTGGTTCTCCTTTCCCGTTGCATACAGGGACTGAGAAAAGCTTTGCCTTTTCCCCAAGGACTGTTTATGGGAAACAATACTCATTTTCAATATATCCAGCCAAATTCTGGCATCTTTGTTACCTTTCTTGTTTTCTTAATTACACATCCATTCATTTTTAAAGAATTCTTAACAAATCTTGCCCCATTCCATTTGTAAAAGAACCTGAGCAGTTCTCCTTTCCTTTTTTGATTACAGTTTATCTTTTTTTTCCTTTGTGATGTTGTTTATCTTACAGTTTTTACATGAAAAATTATATTTTAAATTCAGGTACACTGAAAACTGACATTGATGCTTTTCAGCTCCACAACCTTTCTTAGAATAATCTCTGTCCACACACAGGGCACTGACAGCACTTTTTAATTTGCTTCAGGAAGTTGAATTTTTTTTCCCCCTGTTCTAAGTCTGGCCATTCAAAACCAGCTAAACCTCTCAGAGTCTTTTAATGTGCCAATTTTCTATTTCTTTCTAAGGTCACTGAAATGTTCTTTAATAGACATGTTTTGGGGTTTATGGCACAGGCCAGAGTAAGGGTCCTGGAAGGAAAGAGAATAATGCATCAATGTTGGTTTTGGTCTGCTGAGCACGGACTGCTGTGGCCACAGAATCTCCATCCAGTCATGAATGATGTATTTGTGTTCCTGTTAAAAGAATATGGTCAAAGACAGCAGCAGATGTTCCCTGCTTTGATATCCACCAGGATAATTCTGTATTTTCTCATACCCAGCCATGCTCTGCCCATGCCGCGACATCCACGGTTCGTGAAAAAGAACAACGCAAAACATTTGAAATTTGCTGATTGAAGACGTAATCCCAAATTATTAACGGGACAAAAAAAGTGAGGGCTTGCACTGAGAGGGTGAGATGGAATTATTGTGGAGGTGAGGAGGCTCCCTGCACCAACCCCTGTAATTCAGGGGTTGTGATCTCAGAGAAGTGCTCAGGGTTTGATGGATTCACACCTCGGTGTTCTCGCCTCTCGTGCTGCCACAGCTGAGCAGTTCTTTTATTATTTGAATGCTGAAGTGCATGTGTATGTCTATAAAAGTAATAAGCATGAGATTTACAGAGTAAAAGAAAAAAAAAACTGCACTGTTCCTTAGTTATGTTTTGGAAAGAGACACTAATTTTCTGTTTCATCACATTTTAGTCATTAAGGTGTGGTTTTCTCTTCTTCCTGTGACTGCTGAGTTACATTTACTGTACTTGTACCTGGATAGGCAATGAAGTGTTACATTCAATTTGAATATTGGTTTATGTTGACTTTTTTTTTGTTTTTTTTGGTGTGTGTTAAACAGTCTAATCTTGAATTGTAGCCCAGATTTTACTGGCATTTAATGAGGTTGATGGATTTTGGAGAAAACTCTGCAATCAATCTTTAAAAAGTACTGCTAGTCATAGCTGGAGTGCAGCTGAAAACTATTCTCTAACTACAACTTAAACAGTGCACTTGAAACAGGAATTACCTACACCTTAATGTATATTAGATTTGTATTCAAAATCATTTTGTCTTTCAACAGTGAGGACATTACAAAGAATGTAATGTGAGTCCCACAGTGTAATGCAATTTGCAAATTATCTATTATCCAGTCTTGAACTAACCCAAACTAGAGCATTTTTTGACATGGAATTGCTTCCTTTTAGATCTCAGCAAGCAACTAAAACAATAATGACCCCTGAATACCCCACAATGCTGACAAACTCAGTTGTGCAGTGGTTCAAAGTATTATTGTGTGCAAAGAGAATGCAATGGAAAATTCTATTTTATTACAGAATTAATATATATATTAATTATATATAATATATATTACATTCAATTATATATTATGTATAATTATATATTGATTATATAAATATATTTATATTAACATAATTATATATATATATATTATATATATATATATATAGTATATTTTCCTAAATTACTATAAAACTGAATTTCACCTTTTGCTGAGCTGCACTAAATTAATTTATAGAGGTTTCAAAGTGAGAAAGTCAGTTTTCAGGGCTCTGAAAATGCTTCTCATGCATTGATTGTCAGTAAACCAGATTAATTTGCAGTGTTTGCATTAAATATATCTCTACTACTGTAACATTCTAAATAATTTTAAGATAATGATCACTTAAACTTTCACTTAATGTAGTTTCAATGGAATGAGTATACAAAGTTCTCCCTGCTAATGAGAGTTTTCTGTTTCTCTCTGCCTTAAACTTGCTTTGCAGAGGGTTTTGGAAGTCTTTCCAATGTGTTTGTAAGGACATAGGCATTCAATTTTAGCTTGCCTTCCTGAGAGCAATCAATGCAGATTTTTATCTTTTGATTGCTTCAAACACTTTCCTGTCTCTCTCTTTGGAGGAGAAGGGCAATATACAATTTAGTCAAACCTGTTTTATAAATGTTTTCTGTTTAATATCACCCTGGTATTCCTGAAAGAGTGCTCCTGGAAACCATAAGTACATACAATACAAACATACAATCCCATGAATACATTCAATACTCAGAAACCTCTGCATCCCTTGATACTTTGAATTTTTTGTGTCCTACTCTCTTTTGTCCTTGAATACCGTATTAATTGACTCTTTGAATTCCCTCAGATGAGCTTAATTACTGGTTTTGATGAAGAGCACAAGCTAAAAACTTATTCTGTAAAAGCTGACAAAGATTGTGATTTTTGATGGATACTTTTGACACTGGAATTTGACAGTGCAGTCAATATATTTTTGTCCAGCATCTCTTCCAAACCAGCCAGCCCGAATAGTCTGAACTGCCCAAGGACTCATCTTATCCTACAAATGTTTATGCAAATGTGTTCTGTACAAGTTAACATATTACATAAAGTGAGTTTTATTCTCAAGTTTAGCATTTCATTTTATCAGTCTGTCATTAAAAATAACCGGTTGCAAATTAGCAGTGCTAGCTGACTCCCTTTAATCAATTTCCTTAGCAGTTGTGAGGTTCAGAATTGCTTTCAGAGGCATTTAATAATGCCAGCATTACATTTATATGGCATCTCAGGACAAAGGAGTTCATCACGACACAGAATCTAAACTGCAGATTGACAGAAATAAATCAGATGAGGGAAAAGAATTCCCACCAATATTATTTTACAAACAGTAGCATCTAATTGCCTTCTGTGCGTTCACCAGCGCTGCTCTGAATCTTGTTCCTGGATGATTGATTGCTCAGCTCAGCTGTTAGGCTGGATTTGCAGTTTATCTGAGGCTGCAGAGAAATGAGGAAGCTTTGGAAATGAGCAGGACAATTGAGGTGTTGAGCATCTCTTCTGGCTGAGACAGCACGTCCAGCCCCTGGCACCAGCACAGACCTGCACCCAGGAACGGGCTCAGGCCTTCCAGCAGCTCAGTATCAAAAAACATTTCTTCCTGTGTGGTTGTGAGTTTTTCCAGGGCATTCCCTTTTCCTGACAAAGGGTTGTACAAATTGTTTGGCCTCTGTGCTCGGCTGGAGCTCCTCGAGGAGCCACGGCCCCATTCGGGTGTGACATCCTAAATTCTGCTGGCCCCACACGTAGGGTGGGTGTGCTGCTGTGGAATCACCTCTGTGATGCCTTCTGGGGATACCTAAAAACACAGGCCAGACACAATTAAGGGAATAAAAAGCAATTTGATTTATTGAAGGGCCTTCAGGTCCATTTAGGGCAGAGGAAGCTCCCCAGGGGCTGCACCCAAAATGGACAACAGGTTTTTACACTTTTATAAGTTTGGTCCATTTGCACATTGGGGGTAAATCTTCCAATTCCAGCTGCAGGGAATGAAGTCATTTCCCCCAAGTTTGCTGCCCCCAGCTCCCTTTTGTTCCCATCTCTCAGGGCTGGGGCAGTGAGGTGTCCTTGACTGCCAGGCCTGGAGAGGAATTGCTGTGTCTGCCCAAAGTGGGGAAGCAGCAGCTGGCACTGGGTGTGGAGTTGAGAGTTCTGCACTGAAGAGCTGCAGGGTTACAAACACATGGAAAATGGAAATGCTGGAATCCTGAGGCATCACTGAATCATCTGTTTTCTCCTCCCTGCTTGTCCAGCAGAGCTGCAGCCGTGTCCTGTTGCCCAAAGGTCCCCAAGGGCAGGTGGAGGCTCCAGAGTGAAAAGCACATTTCTGTCTTCAGCTGAACCCTCAAGAGCCAGCTCCAGGTGCTGGGGAACCTCAGGTCAGGAACCTTGAGAAATTTCAGGTTTGGTTCACAGTGTGCCACTCTTCAAACACTGCAGATGCAACAACATTTTTCTGATTTTTCTGGTTTCTCATGATTTTTCAAGCTGACTGAGAAATCAGCTGTACAACCTCTTGCTTTTCACTCTAGGATTAGCTTGGTGAAAGGTATATTTCAAATGGCTTGTTTTAGGTATTTCCCAAGCAGGAATGTTTCTTTGAGTGAAATATCAGCTGAACATGTCCCCAGTCACAGATTTGTGCTGACATATGCATCACATTTGAGTCCAGCTGGCAGGACTAATAAACAATACTTGTCACCATGTCTTATTTTTATTTAGAGAGAAAAAAAAAACCATAAAAGATTTAATACATGTGTATAATATACAAATATATCTTTATGAAGAGACAGTGTTGTTTTAAAGTAGAGGTCAAATGTCCAATCCTTCATGAATTTGGTCTCTCCAGCATTTCCCTGTGTTCTGGTGGCTGTTGCTGGTGTTTGCTGCTCTGACACCTCCTCCTATGGCTGGAGAATTTTCAATGTCATTTTAGGTCACTTTCACACAAGAGCAGCAATCCTGTAGTGGGAACTGTATGCACTGGCAGCTTGCCCAGCAACAAACCCAAATTATTAATTGGGAAGCAGAAATACAGGTGGGGAATGCTGTATCAAATGGGAGGGCTTGATTTCAAGAAGGATTTCTTTTTTGTTTTTCTCGAATATCTCGAGATTCTGCTTATTTTAATTTGATGCTATCTGGCTAAAATATTTTCTTCATGATTGTCCATTAAAATTTAAATAACTCTTCTTCCCATGGTCATTGCTTATGGGCATAATTTGAAGCAGCTGATTAATTTCTCCATCTTTTCCACAGAAATCAATAATGGACACTGGGAAGATTAATATTTGTGAAAGAAAAGATAATATAACACTAATAAATCTTTTGTGGGATTCATATGTCTTCTTCAGCTGCCAGGACAGAAATGATCAAGTTAAATATGGTGAATATGAAGGGTTGGTGCTGGCTGTGGGACAGAACCCAGCAGTGCTGGGACAGGCAGGTGAGGCTTTTTGGTGACATTCTGAGGTCTTTTTGGTGACATTCTGAGGTCTTTTTGGTGACATTCTGAGGTCTTTTTGGTGACATTCTGAGGTCTTTTTGGTGACATTGGGTGGCCCCAGTTCTGCAGCAGAGCTCCTGGAATTCCTGCCTCAGCCTCACATCTCGGCCATGGTACAGAAGAATTCATGCAGGACCTTTAAAAACTGTAGAAATAAAGTAACTTTCTTATTTTCCACCAGTGTGGGTCCTTTTTTTTATCACCAAACTCACATAAAGTTAAAAAAGAAAGCCTGTTTTGAAGCAATGTTTTGAGGAACATGTCCCTTTCCAATTCTTTCAGCATAACTGACAGGCCGTAGGAACTCATCTCCCAAATGTTTCATGACAAATGCTGTGCCAGGATGGCTGAGCAGGCTGCACTAAAGCCGAGTCCCAGCTGAAATGTGAATAATCTCCACCCTGAACAATTTGGAGCTGCAGTGAAAGTGTTGTCGGATAACAGATGGGTGAGTCCATGCCACAGCAGCTGAGGGAGTTGCAAGAAATGCCATGTGGCTGGATTTTATTTTTCCTTTCTTTCCAAAGCCTCTCTATTGCTGCCTTGCCACGGAAACCTATTCCCCCAGCTTTCAAAGTGAGAAGGAAACTTTATTGTCTGCTTAATCTCAAAGTCCTTTCCCACCAGTAGTACCTGGAGAGCAAGGGGACAAAACCTACTCTGAGACAAAACAAAGCAGTTTTCCTTCACTCAAGAGGTTTTATTTGTGAAGTCAAACATCCATCATAAAGGTTGTTTTTACTCCAGTGGTTCTGGCTCCCTCTTTCTGAGTAGGTAAAAGTGTCAGCTAAGCCCAGCTGCACAGAGCAATTCAGATCTCCTTGTGAGGTCCTGCACTCCTGTCTCTCTTCCAGGGGTCACAACAAGACTTTTCTTTGGCCACACATTTCCACATGAAACAAAATTCAGGCTCCATGGACTCAGAAGCTTGACTTTTATCCTTCAGTTTCCTCTTTTTAGCTTCCCTGTATGCTCTCTTTAGAGATTATCCTGACAAACAGATGAGAGAAGAGTAAAGCAGACAAGAAATCAGAAGTGAGAAATACTCAGAATTGTCTCTGGAGTGGGGACTCCCCATGGTCTGGCACAGGTTCCCAATCAGTCTTGCTAAATTTCACACTGAAGAAAGATGGTTTTGTGCTGGGCTGAAACACAGGAAAAAGCTGTAGAAGGCTGAGTTTCAGAGCTCCAATTCCTCCTGGAATGTGAGTGGGATGGGACAAGGGGCAGATTTCCCAGCTGGAGGGGAGCTCTGCAGTGCCCCGTGGCCGTGGGGAGCTGGGCAAGGGAAAAGCTTCTGGCAAGAGCAAGAAAAGAATTTCACTGGGCCCAAAGCTGTGGCTATTTCAGGCTCATTCCTGAGATGTGGCCTGAGCCACTTCGAGGTTGCTGAGGATGTTCAAAGTGAAATCCATTTGTGTTTCTTTAGCCGATTCCTGTTATTTTTATCTCTATTTTTATTTTTTATTATTTTTTTAGGAGTGGAGGCAGTGTTTCCCTGATCCTGGGGCCGTTTTCCATTCGGAATCGTTGAGGAGCTGCTCCATGACCTTGGCACAGGGCAGGGGATGTGCTGATGGATGGAGAGGGCAGTGAAGGGCAGCAGCAGCGTGCTCAGGAAACCGCAGAGCTTCGAGTGCTTCCTCTGAGCCTGAGCTGGGCTGCTGCTCCTTCTCTCACCAGGGGATGGGGAGGGTCCCAGCTGCCTCCTTCAACACCATTTCTTTCCTTTCTGCCCCTTTTTGTGGAGTGCTTTAGACTTTGAACAGACCTTTTAAAACTGGATGATTTCTGTGCTCAGACGGGGCTGCAGGAGATGTGGTGCTGGATGGAGGCAGTGGCACGATGAAGATTGACTTTTATCTTTTATTGCTGTAATTTTCTCATGTGAGACCAAAGTTTTTATTTCCAGGTGCAGGAAATGTGAAATTAACTCCACCAAGTTTCCATTGGACTTTGCAAAAAATCTAAACTGGCTCAAATGAATTCTACATTACTTAAATAATGTTAATGCTGGTTTAAGGAAGAGCTTTTAAGTTTTTTACAAATGGAAATTGATTGAATTTGTGGAGCTTTATGATTTTTTGAACAGTTCTACGTCCACATTTATTTTTTTTTTCCTTTCATTGCCTAACAAAAGTACTATTGAAATAATTAATGAATATATGTAACATAACAGCTTTGTGGAACTCTGCTGCCTCTAGATCACTTTTAACAGGGTGTAAATGTCATTACATGATTCTTTTTTCATTGATTTATAAAATCAGAGTGTTTTGTTTCATTCTTGCCATGGTATGGTGTTGCAAGCAGAAGCTCCTTATACTTTCAACCTGAAAAATTACTATAACGTTTTTAGTGTGAAGCATTAGGCAATTTTAACTTTAATTATTGGGAGTCTCAAGATTCAGAGCCTTAATCTTGAAATATAAATGAAATATAAGCATTAATATTTATTTATTGGTATTATTTATAAAGTGCAACACAGACATCTGTGTCCAGGGATTTATTTCAATTTTTAATATATACTTTTAAAACAGGACAAAATTAATAATTAAGAATTTCCTCACATATCTAAATTACACCAGATAATATAAAGATGCACATTATAGCAGCTCACAAGAGACTACTGCTTGAGAAAATTTTCAACATAAATTTGTCTGATAAGGTCAAAGTAATGCTGCTGACAGTAGAATAAGGAAGAGAAAATATTTTGCTGCTTCCAGGCATCTTCATGTTAAGTCAAATAAAGAATAACAAGAACAACTCAAGATATGTAAGGGGGAAAATTCACTCAAAGGGAAAACACAGAAAACGTTTTTGTGTTGTTTGTACCCTTGTGTGCTCCGTGGCTGCTGTAGCACATGGAGGTTGTTTCCCATGTTGGCTGAGGCTGGATAAAGGAGCAGATTTTGTTATCTCTGGGTCATGTAAATGCACCCCTTCCAACCCAAAAACACAGTCAGGGGGAGGGTAAAGTCCTGACAGTCACTCTTACAATTTAAATTCACTTTCATGTTTACTTTCACCTTTATTCACTGAGGACAAACCTTAAAACTGAGCACAAATTGAGGCTGTTGGGTTTTTCTCCTTAGCATCCCCAGAAAGAACAGAATCTGGAAACTCCCCTTGTGCTTCTGGATGTTGTGTAAATGTGGAACAGATCTAAACTTTGCTGGTGACTTGTACAGGAACAGTTTTTAAAACTATTTAAGGATCTAAATGCAGATGTATGAATCTCTAAAGGAATTGACAAGGAATATTCACTCTCTTGTCCCTAATTTCTGGAGTGCTCTCTCTGTTCCTGTGTATTAGACTGTGCAGAGTTCACAGTTTAAAGGTTTTTCCTCTGGAAATGTAATCTGCCCTTTCCAGGCACATTCTGCAGAGCAGTGATTGTGTCCCCATCAATATTAACAGGAGTGGTTATCTCAGCACAGGCCTCTGCTGCTCGTGGGCTCAGGAGCAGGGTGAGGATTGGTGGCTGAGTCTTGGGGTCAGAGATGTAAGATATGTACCTTTATCTGTGATGCCTAACTCTGGCACCTGAGAAAACACTGAATTTCACACAGCACCATGGAGAGAACTGTTAAAGTAGAGAAACTGAAAATGTAAGTGTGCAAATTAGAAAGTTTCTTATGTCACTGGGTGAAAAAGTTAAAGTTTGGAGTTTAAAGTAGTTTAGAGAGCAGAAGACAAGATGGAGAATTTAGGGTGTTGTCTCTTGTCCTTCTTTTTTCCTCTCCATCTTCTTCTTCTAGAGGTTTTTGGGTAGTAGTGAGTGATTGGATAGAGAATGCTTCAGTGCAACACTCAGGTGTTGGGTCATTGGGTCACTAAGAAAAGTAATTTAGTTGGCATCTGTTAATTGGGTTAATGGACATATAAAATACCTTGAAGAAGATCTTTATTAGCCATTTTGCACCTTTCTATCTTAGTGCACACAGGTCTTTGTACCTTGTATACATGTAATGCAGATAAAAGAAGAATAAACAACTGAGTCCAAAAGAGAGCTGCTTCTCTCTCAGCAACTTCAGTTCAAGGGGAGAAAGAACCCAACCACAAAGTCCTGAATGGGACAGCTGAGGTCTTTCCAAAGGATGTTATCTGAGATTAACCTCAGCCTGCTCCTCTCAGAGCTGCCTAAGGACGCTGCCCTGCCTGCAGAGTCTTTCTGGTTCTCTGTGAGGGAATGATCTGTGGTGCCACGCTGCAGAATCACGGGAGGAGAGCCATGCTGTCCTGCAGGCAGCTCCCTTGAGTCAAAGCACCTGTGTTTAGAAGCCTCCAGATATTCTTTGAGACAGCTGGTGAACTTATTTTAGGGAAAATGAGTGTTTATGAGCAGTGTCCTGGAGATTAGGGAGAGTGGAGGGCAGGGGAGCCACAGTGAGTGGAGCAGAACAAAGTGAGGGGAGCAGGGAGAACAAAAATGCAGCAGCTCTGGAATAAATGGGAGTGAGCAATGAAAGGAAAAAGCAGCCAAAGTCTTAGGAACAGAGCAGGAAAAGTTGTCTCAAAGCAAAGTTTATCCTTCTCCTCTTTTGGTGTTTTTCCAGCCTTTCCTGAGGCAGGAGGTGTAGGCTGTAAGGATGTTTTTCTTCATGTTTCTCCCACCATACAGATTGCTTTCGTGATTCTTTGAGTACATTGGATATCTTTCACTTTCAGAATCTATTCACATTCCATTATTTTTGTCTGTATTTCCTCCTGGTTCATGTGGGCTTTATGCATATTTCAGGATGTTTTTCATCTGCTTTGTGCAAATATCTCTACTTATTTCCTGCATCTAACTTGGCAACGTGGCATATTGATTATTGTTCTGGGTGCTTTCAGTCCCTGTTACAGAGACTTATGGACAGGCAAGCTGAAGTTAATTTTATAAATAAGATTTACAGAAGAGCATATTTGTTGGATTACTGTAATTGATTGTTAGGGATGGGACAGACTTTTCTTTTATTGGGGGGTAAATATATTCAATTCTGTGCCTGGCACTGTGTGTGAAATCCGAGTTGTAGGCTCTGTTTGGGAGTCAGGGCTGAAGCCTGCTGTGTGTATTGCTGCACATCAGTCTGGAAGATCCTGACTGCTCCTTTCAGTCTCAAACACCACTGCCTTTTCCAGCCAAATCTGACTGAAAACCTCCTTCCTGAAACTTAAAACTCTGCAGTGGAACAGTGCTCTAAATTTAAACCATGAGGAAGATGTGGGATCCAGCCTTGTGTACTCAAGTAGCATTTTGTGTATCCAAGGGCTATTTCAGACTGAGTTTAATCCTCTAGCATTCCCTAGGCCAGGGATTGAATCCTGAGGGATAATCCAGGACTCAAGTGTCTCACACAGGATTACACACAACAGCTTTGTGTTCTGAGGGAGAGCTACTGCGAGGTGTGCTGCAAAATAAATACAAAACTGATCACTTGCTTGCAGTAGCTTTGCTGGAATTTGGAGTAAATTCCTTGGTTCGTGCTCCCTGCTGTCCCCCCTTGGGGCTGCATTTCTCAGTGCCCAAAGCCCACGGCCACCAGGCTGTAGCAGGGCTGCATTTATTTGAAATATGCTCCCAGAGAGGAGTTAATGGTCTTGAACTTCGATTTCAGTACTGCTTGGGCTGCTCTTTTAAGAGGCAGAAGGGAGAAAATGGGCTGGTGCCTGGAGTAGACACCACTGCTCCCCACCTTTGTGGTTCAGAGAAAGCCTCGTTGTGCAGGACTTCATCCCTGGAATGCAGATTAAAACCTCCCTGTGCACCCCTCTCCCTGTGCAGCAGGAAAGGCACAAGCAATTTGACAAAAGCTGAGTGCAGATTGAATTCACTCCACGCTGCAGGGTTCTCACACTCCAAATCCTCTCAATTCTTGGCCAGGAGCAGAGGCCTGGATGTCACTGCAGAAACACACACGCTGCTCTGCCCTTGACTTGCAAGTTCTGCAAACCTTGGGGGAAGTTTTGAGACTGCCCAGGGAAAATAAAAGCAGAAAAATAACTGGTTAGAATTTTGGGTTTGGTTTGGGTTGTTTGGTATTATTTTTTTTTAGCAAGGAAATTGGTTATAATTTTCTATACTAAATTCTTGTAGACATTATCAAGAAATTAATAAGAGCTCAAGGTCTTTTAGGCAAGAGAAGATTGAATGATACCCTTTTCATTTTGGATCAGAGTAATTTATGTAATGTCAGACCTGACAGCATGGGCTGTCAAACTTACTACCTCAGGTAACTCACTTTTTATTTAAGAATAATTCTTTGAGGTTGAATCATAAGGTCTTTGTTCTTACATGACTCAGATTGTGTGCTGGGATTCCAGCATTTGTCAACGTTTTTCAACTTCTGATTGAGTCATTTGTATCTTCATTTATACTTATTTTTTCATAAAGTAATTCCCCTCTATTTGATTAAATATGCTCAGCCATGTTCATTAAATATGAGAAAGTTTCTAGATGTTTATCACCATAAGGAAAATAAAATATTAGATTATTATATTTAAAGACTAGATTAAAAAAATAATAATTGAGGAAAAAAAACTTTCTTATTTTTTCCTTTTTACTGCTAGACAGGCACAAAAAATTCTGAATATTTTATTTGTACAAAGTGACTCTGTGGCTCCAACTGGAGTAACTTCATTCCTGTGTGGAGAAGTGAGCTCTGCAGCCTGGAACTAAGAGTGAGAGATGCCACCTGTGGATTGTAACAGAAAATGCAATGAAGTGCAGTGAAGTTTGCTCAGGACAAATTGTATGGTTTTTAACTCTTTGTTTTGGCCATCAGCAGTGGCCCTGGGAGGTTTGCAGGTCACAGGGGACCCCCAGGAGCTGCTGCAGCACCACTGGAGGGTGATGGGTTGTAGGTGACAGGTTCAGGAATCAAAAGACTCAATATGAGCTAGCTGTTTGTTCCAAATTTATTGCAATTTTAGCTACATTTTTATAGTATTTTGGAAAGGTAACATGTGATCTGTATTCTATTATGATTGGATAATTGATGTTTTTCACGTGTTAACTTCTACATTTCCATTGGTCCAGCTCAGAACACCCAAGCTCTATAAGATATTTTTTAGTGAAACTTATAAGATACATAAAGTGGTTATATAAGATACACTCTGCAGAATTCACATCCTGACAAACTTCACAAGGTACATTCACAAGATACATTTTGCAGATCTCTCATCCTCAATTCTCATCTATTCTTCATTGTCTTATTAACAATTAGTCCTCTCCATTTCTTTGATACAATATTCTGCCAAGGACTCGTGCTAGCTTGAAGTCAGGGTTGTGCAGGCATTCCAAGAATCCATGGTCTCGAGAAACAATCCATCCTTCAATGGATGAAGAGTGGCCCAGCTGCCTCTGGAGCATCTTCCAGTGCTCAACAATTATTCTGCTTTGCCTTCCTTAGGAAAGATTCCACTTTGAGTCATGGAGTAAAGAGAATAGCAGTTGCAAAATCACACAGAAATTAAAAACCTACTCTTCTGCTTAGACTGTTTAAGGGAACTTATTCCAAGTAATGTTAAGGTACCTTCATTTAATAAGCAAGTCTTTTCATTAACACATCCCATTTCCATTTTCATTATGCCTCCATTAAAAAGAGCTCTGGAAGTGTTTGCTCTGTGTCCAACAGCGATGGCAACAAGTAAGCACATTAAAAAAACTGTCACTCAGCCTGGTACATTAAGTAATGAAATCAGGAGGCAAGAGACAGGGACTTTGGGTGATTGTCAACCTCTGACAATTTGAAATCAATAAGGATTTGATCATGTTGAACTATACTCAAGGATCATTTCCTAGCTGGTTTTTCCTCTGCCTTACTTCCATATTTTCTTTTACTTCTTAGCAGAAAAAAAAAGAACTGTGGAACAGAGGGCACGTTTGTATAATTAACAAAGGAGAGTGTATTGAGTGGGATAAAGGTAATGAGGAACAAATTATCTTGTTTATAGCTTGCACTGTCCAAACCCAAATTTATTTTACTGGCAGGCTTGCAAAGGTAGATTCCTTTCCATTTCTCAGTGGAGCCTGCCTCAGGTGAGGGATCACATTAAATAAGAGATTGCTTTTGTGAGTAGAGGTAGGTCAATAGTACCATGTAGAAAATAGAGGTTGTTTATCAGCTTTTGTGGTACAAAAGGCACAAATGCTTTGGGAAATTTAGATAAAACAATGATGGTTATAAAACTCTCAAGCTTTAGAGTTAAAATATGTAGATAAATATATGTCAGTTCCTAAGTTAAATCATATTTCTTGTGGCTATGCTGTGTATTTAGGTCTTTGCTCTTTATTATTAGGGGTTTCTTGCCAGAGGCATCCCTTTAAGTGTTTTACATATCAAGAATCCTTAATATTTCATGGAATTAAAAAAATACACCAAACTGCCAATATTTGAGAGTAAAGGAACTTTCAGTCTTTGTGCTTTTCAGCCACTCAAGGAACTCATACCTCGTGACATCAGCTGAACACAGGAGCACTTTCAAAGGAACCTGTTCAGAGAGTGAGAACAGAAGGATCTGAGGATATGAATTCCTCTGAAAAGCAAAATGTATTTTAATATTAAGTATATTTAACAAGAAGTAGACTTGCTGTTTCTTCAAGTTGTTTACAATTAGAAATTACTTCATATTTTCACTTTGATGCTCCGCTGAAGAGCAGGACACATTTCAAATCAAGAGTGTTGCTGACTAGAATGATAAAGTTTGATGATGAATGTATTTCATGGCAAGGTTATATTAAAAAAAAGGGGAGTTTGTGGAAAATTAATGTTCATTCCTTAATTATGTTCCTTCCTGTGAGTCAGGCTTTGAGCAAAAGCAGAACTGTTAATGTTGGTGGAAACTTCTGGTTTGCTCAGCAGTACCTGTGTCATTCTTGATGAGATGTGAAGCCATCAGTCTTTGGTTTTGACTAAAAAAGAGGATGCAGGATTAAACTTCAGCCTCTTGATTAACAGAATTAATTATGGAAATGAGGATGCAGTGAGCCCATTAAAGGGAACCTTTGCTCTCTGTGGAAGCAACTGCACTATAGGCTCACTTGCTTGGTTGAGATAAAAAATGTTCCCATCTGTTTTGCTGATGTGAGGACAGCTGCAAAGTCCCCCGAAGGGAGGGAGCAGTTTCAGAGCACTGAAATCATGGATCTGCAGGTTTGGTGCCCAGCCTTGCTTGGTAATTCCGTCAACTTCTGCAAATCAGTCACCGGAAAATGGATTTTGATAGTACAGCTTGTAAGATTGCAAGGTCAGACCTGCTTGAAAATTATGGCAATGGTATAGAACACAAGTCTGCTTTATAAAGAGCAGCCCAGTAAATCCTGATCCTTTTTATTTCATGTGCTCATTTGTTTAGAGTTACTCTCTGGCAAACTTGTTCTATTAGTAGAGGTAATGGAATTAATTTTCTTCTCTCTTCATCAGCTGGCAGGAGGACACCAGGATTTGTTAAGGCTTGACAGGCAGTGCTTGGCATTCTGTTGTTAAATGAAGAAATGTGCCCATTGTTACTTTTTCTAATCAAAACTCCTCTTACCTATGGAAGGGGGGTCTGGAGGTCATCTCAGTCCAGCCCAAGATTCACAAACCTGTCAAGTCCACGTTCAGCTCAAGTGGGTTTTAAACATTCTAACCCACTCAGTGGAATCTGCATTCTTGCTGAGAACAATACATAATAAAAACCTTACTGTTTTTTTGAAAGGCACTTGCCACATCATGAGATCAAATCCTTAATTACTACGGTATTCAGCAATTTCTTTTTTGAAGTAGTTTCTTTGAAAGAACTATTTCAGAACAAATATGTCAAGCAAATAGGCTTCTAACTGAGGCCTGGTTTGATGTTTCAGTCATTCACTGTCACTGTTGAACCTTGATGAGAAGGCCTTTCTTTTATTGTTCTTTACAAATAAGCTAAAATGACATATTTAAAGTAGTTCAGCTGTGAAGCAATGCAAGTGAATTTAGATTCAGTGTTCTGGGAATATCAGAATCAGTAATTGTAAAATGTATTTTAGTTTCAGCAATTGTTGAGGTTCCACTATTAAAAAGCTGTTGATTGGAGAGAGATTGGATCCCCAGGTGTTGTTTTCTGGCATATGATCACTCAAGACAGCAGGAATACAATGGTTAAGGATAAGGTTCTTCAAAATGGTCATTTCTTATTTCTATAACACTGAAACCAGCTGCATTGAATTTCTGCTGCGTGAGATGGTGGAAAATAAGATGCAAATGAGAACCTAAGAGGTGACTTGAGTGAATAAAAGGTCTCATTGTTGCCCAAGATTACAATAATTGTGTTGTTCTCAGCAAAATCCTTTCTAAGCCAACAGCAGTACAAATATTTCTGGAATATCACTTCTCTTTTTCCTTTAAAAGAAAAAAAAGAAAGAAAAAAAAAAAAAACTTGGAGATTTTCATCCTCTTTGGGGATGAAATTATTTCCTTGACAGTTGGCAAAGGCAGAAGATTCACAAGTCTCAGCAACTGTTTTCCTGGTGGAAAAATCGAAGTGAAATGATGAGAACATCTGGAAAAGCTCTTAAATAAAGCAGTACTTTGAAACAGAACTGATTCAGTGTATCCTAGGACATTACATCAGTGACATTAGAACAATTAATATTCAAGACGTGCTTAATTATAATTATACTCCACAGATGTTCCACGGGAAAAGTGGAACATTGTGCTTTCAGGTTGAGCTCTCATGCAGGCAGACTAATACAGTGGCACTTTACTGTGTCCCTATAAAAAATATTAACAAGATTGACTGTTAAACCAAAATTATGCATGAGAATCTCAGCACCCAGCCAGCATTGGGGACTGTATAAACAATGAATAAATTGTTTTATGGGCTGCATTAGGTTGAAAAATTCTGCACAATCCTTTGTGCTTGAGCCTGGTCTGAAGTGAGGATAATGGGAAAGAAATCAAGGATCTCCAGGCTGAGGGAGTTATTCTGATCCTTTCAGCATTAATCTCTGCATTGTTGTTTTTTGGAACCTCTGTAAAGTTCACCTGATATCAACTGAAATCAAAATGCTGCAATGGGAAAATGACTGCCCAGTAATGCAGTCAGTGGGAAAAAAATTGGGATATTAGTAGCCTATTAAAAATTAACAGTATTTAATGGTGCCTTGGAGGTAAAGCAAGGTTGAACAGGAAACCCTGGGGACATTTCCCAGCCTTCAGTACTTGAATTAGCAATTTTAGCACCATTTTCAGCAGTGAAAGAGTTTGGTTTGTATTAGGTGGTTATGAGCTAGGTATAATGCAGTAAGAATGCAGGATATATGTCATTTAAAACAGCTGTGAGAAATCATTATAATTTAATGTTGAAAATGAGCAGTTACCAGATCAAAATGTATTGGTACCTTTATTATTGAAGACAAAGATATTTGTGCCTGCATATCTCCTGTTCTCAAGAAATTATATTTATAAGATAACAAATTCTCAATTAAGAGAGATTATAATTATCCATTTGTCCTTCTAAGAAGAAGAAGTCAGTCAGTATTTTTGTTATTTGCTGAGGTCAAAAGTCCAGCCACAACTCTGGACGAAAAAACAACTTCATGAGGTCCCTTGGGAATCCTGTGAGTGAGTTGAAGTGCAGCCTTAACTGATCTGAAAACAAAAAGTGCTTTTACAAGAGATCTGCACCTGAGATTTGATTGAGAAAAAAGGAAAGAATGAACTCTGACTGCATCAGGCTCCCAGTGAGGAGCTGCAGTTAAAACACTGCCTTGCATTCCTATTTAGCCACTTGTTAATTGTCAGCAAATATTTACAATAATTCATGCTTCATGGGTAAAATTTATGGGCACAGACATTTAATGTCCAAGAGTGAAATATACTTCTGAGTTCCAAGAAATGAGGATAAATTATTAAAAACTCCTGATTCCAAACAATTTGAAAATGTGTCCAGTACTACTAATTAAAATTACTCAGCTGAGCATCTGATTTTAATTAACTGAATGAGGTTGTGATGGATGTAGTGTTTGTCATTTTGTCTCATTTTTCATATCTAATGAAACTTTACATTTGCTTTCTCAAACTGTGAGAAAAAATGTTCTATTATTTAAATAGATATCTCTAAAACCACCTTTAAATAGATATTTCTAAAACCCTTGTAAATACACAAGGTGGGTTTTTCATAAAACTGAAGTTTTATGTGCATAGAGTACATTAAAGAAATCCTTTGGGTTTAAAAACCCGAAGAATTAAGAAGGTGGTGTTTCAGCAGATCAATGGTTTTTACTTTCAGTCCCCAAAATCTCAGGGGTGTACAGTGTAACTTATCTGAATGCAAAACTGGTTAAATGGTAGCTATTTTCATATAGTAGGTGATCTCTGCTGCATTTGGCTCACTATTGAACTAAAATAATATTTATACCTGCACCCAGACACTGATTTCTCAGTAAATTCTTAATTTTTTTTTACCTAAGCAAGCCCTGAGATTTATCAATCAGCTTCATATTGGAATGAGGGGAGAGAGGAAGAGAGAATGAAAAGAATTATTTATTTCCTCCTTTAACTTTTATTTCTCTTACCTAGCAGTTACTAAAACATGTTGATGTAGAAAATGTTGTGTAATCCTGTTCAGTTCTGCTGACTGTAGTTTATAAAAGGCACTAAAAGCAGCAGGAGTTTCCACATCCCCCTCTTCTCATGCAGACAGCCTTGTGGGACTTCTCTTTGACTGAAACAACAAGAATTAGGGTTCTGTGGGGTTGGTTTGTGTTTCAGATGTCTCCAGCTTCTTTATCACATCACTTTTAAGGTCAGAGAAGAAAACCAGTCATTTTCAAAATTGCTGTTTTTTGAGGGGATGAACTGCTGTTATTGTGGTGGTTTTCCACAGCTGCTGAGTGGCTTTCAGTCTCATCAAGCTGAGCTCCTCAGGTTGCTGCTCACAGCATCTTGGGGCTGGATTTTAGGGATAAATCCTGAAAAAGTCACCCTGGAAGGGCATGAAAGTGCCAGGGCTCCTGTCTCAGGTACTGCTGCCACCCTGTGAGACCTGAGGACAGAGCTGTGCTGGACACTAAGCTCAGCCTAAGCCCGTGGTTGAGCTCTTGGCAGGTGATTTTAGGCTGAAGTATCTTCAATTTGATCCAAGAGCTTATCTGCCCTGCTCTCAAGCGATAACAGGAATCAAAGTTAGTGATTTTTCTCTCATCTCTAGGTCAGGGCAGGGCAGAAAGTTCTGTGACTGATTGGATTTTCATATGTGCTTTTTAATACTCATTTCAGTAGCATTTCAATAAAAGCTCTTATTTGCAAAACAAGGAAATAAAAGCCCAGATGTGCCCAAATTCACATTCATGCTTTTCAGCCATGTAAGCTTGTTGACATCTTGTAAAACACAGAAGGGAAATGGTACTATTTAGTTTGGAGTTGTCTCCAAACATAAAAGTATTATAATTGGAGTTTAAAATAAAGGGAAAATATGTGTTGTGTTCTGTTGTGAGGTAATTGCAGCTAGAGACACTTGAGCTCAAGATTTCTGCTGTAGTTATTAGAAGGCATTTCCTTTCTCTGCAAGGTGGTGGCCTGGATCTTTCAGGCTCTGTTGCATAAGATTCCACACCTCCCCTTCTCGGGCTGTATGACAGGGACAGTAATTAGCACCAAACTCCAAGGCAATTTCTTTTCATAAAATTAATAATAATGAAGATAATTTCATTTTTGAAAGCAGCTCTGTGAAAAGCCATCTCAGATCTCTGTGTGGAGATCTTGATTATACAGTGAAGAGGAGCTATTCACAGGAGGGAGTATTAGCACAGCCACATTCCACTAAAAACACTCTTAGTCTTGCCAAGTTTCTGTGCACAAAATGATATGCATGCTGTGCTGATGTTATTAGTTTCCATCCTTCAAGCTGCTGCAGTCCCCTCTGTATAAATCTATCCTGAAGAATCTTTATGTGCCAAGGAATATGATCCCTAACCACTTTAAAGTGTGATGCATTTAAAAGAATGCAAAACAAAGTGTGTTAAAATCCAGAAAAGGAGACTGGGCGGATGCCTATTTGAATTATTTCTGTTTCCTATCTGTGAAAATTGAATTGGCTGACAGTAGAAAGAAAAAATTTAACTGGTTTTATTATATTAACTTTTATTTCATTTGCTTGTCTTTGAATTCTATGGGTTCCATAATCAAAATCTTGAAGTGAAAAGCATCTTGAGATGTTACGGAGTGAATGTATAAATTTTAACCCAATTTGAAAAATACTGCTCTTGTTTTCTTCCAAAGCAAAATATTATGTGGCTCATAATGTCATTGCAACATGTAAAAATAAATCACTGTATTAAATTGCTAGGCTGACAGGCCTTTTAGTTCATGAATTTGTGGTGCCTGAATGCCTTCCTGAGAAGAACATATTTTGTGAGTCTGCTTTGTAGCCTGAGCTCTGAAACCATCATCTCACAGGGAAGTGAGGAAGAAGCTTTGGTCTCCTCCATTTATTATTCCTGAGCAGCTAAACTGCAGCCACAGCCTCCCAGTTCTCGTGTCACCCATGTGTTAAAGGGAGTGCACATGGATGTAAATATCATCAGTGGATGTAAATATCATCAGTGCCGTTTGCATATTGATGAAAATGATTGGTCAGGTGGAAGGTAAAATATTCATGAAAGGTTATTGTTGATCATCAGGTTTTAATGAATAAATGTACCAGCTCTGGCACAAGGTACTTCCAAAATTGAGGTGGCTCATTTCGCTGCTTTGTCATTTACAGCCTTTTGCATTCTTTTGATCATTTTTTAATCTTTTTTTCTTCTGTAGACTCACCAGATGGAATTGGATCATTGTCTAGGTTTTAGCAGTGATATGTGGAATCCTAAACCACTCCAGATTGTTGCAGGTGTGACTACCCTGACCCTGATGAAGGTAAGTGGTGGAAAGATTGAAGCTGCAGGCAAAAAAAAAATAAAAATTAAATAAATAAAAAGTCATCTCTCCAGCTAAACAGGAGAAAACTCTTTTGTTCCCATTGCTCACATTTTATTCATGCATCCAGAAAAGTTAATGGTCAGGATATGTAGATGCACATTTGACATGTTTCATGTGTTTATTATAAATTTAATGTGACTAAACTTTGTTATCTTCTACTAGAGAATGCCTTCTGTACATGATTCGTTTTGATTACTTGGTACAAAAGTTTTTCGTAATATAACCCCCATTCTTCATTGTCCCAGATTCTCATTTATACAAATTTCTTGTATCATGAATTTTGTACAGATTCCTGACAAGGTCCCCTATGTCACTAAGCTTGTTAAGGTCTGTGCTGCTCCATGTGCTACATCTAAAATCAATTTCAGTCGCATTTGACCACTGTGCAGATGGAGCATTATTCATGCATTAGACTTTCTAAGTGGGGTAGAACAGAACCTTACATTTATTCCTTACAATTGTATCTGCATTTCTGTATTATATATGGTTCAGTAACCTTTTGTGGAAGACCAGAAGATGCCTCTGGAGGCAACACAATGTGCATCAGAACTGATTTATACTGGAACATCTGTCAACTTTTCCCTAGGACCCAGTTGTGCCAGGATACACAAGTCATCTTTTCTAATGACTTATCCAAAGACAGAGGCTGACTGTGGAAAGAGGTTTAGAATGAGTCTGATACTCTCTGCTGCCAATTTCCCAAGGAATACTGTCGTTCAAAGTGCATTTTTTACTTCAGGGATCTGTACCTTGCAGTCCAGAGAGCGTTTTGCCCACAGGGTTAACGTTTTTATTAATGAACTTCTGAAAATGGGGTGTAGAAATGCTGTTGGAAAACGTGGGAAGCACACATGCAAAGAACTTTGAAAATATTCCACAGGACTTAATTTTCCTTCTGAAATATAAAGAATATCCTCCAATCCACATCCATATCTCTCTGTGTCTCCCAGCAGCAAACAGAAGAGCTTAGAAAAGCTGATGTATTTTATAGCACCAGGCTTGGAAATGGATCTGTTGAATCCCATGTGAACATTTTGCCCACGTGGATCCTGTATGTCTCCATCGTTTTGGATAATCATTATTCCAATTATTCCAGTGTGCCAGGTGAGTGGCAGGAACTCAGAGGAGTTACCTAAAGTCTAAAAGATTTAGCACTCTCAGATTTATATCCATTACCCCTTTATTCTGGGGCTGTTTTCTTACTCTTAATTGAAGTAGAGTTTTTATTCTAACTTCAGAATCCTTCCTTAGCAAATATCAAATACTAAAACACCATCTACTATAAAATAGTCACATTTTATCTGGTGAGTTCAATCACAGAGAGGAAACTGAAAAGTTGATCATATCCACAAATGTTCATTAACAAAGGAACTGTTCCCAATATTAATACATAATATTATGTACAAGATAAAGAGTGATTTCCTCCTGAAGAGTGTATTTGAATTAACATAATTCATTTAATATTTGCTATTTTACATAACCTTTTTTTTCAGTTCTGTGTCCTGTGAGCATGATGTAAATATGAGCATTTTGTCATGAGAGGTCTGATAATGTCCTTTTTTTGTGCTTCATGTAATCACCAGTTAAAAAGTAGCAGTTCTGAATTATGTGTAAATGAGCAGGATTTTTCTCTTCTCACAGGAGTTGTCAAAATTATAATTTAACATAGATGAGTTTTATTTTATTCTACCTAAAAATATCTTTACTCCTATTTGTAAGTAAATTTGCAAACTGTAAAATGGCATTTTATCATAATTTTTAATTTAAGATATTTTGGTTAGCATTAGTTAGACCAAATAATATTTTTTAGGGCTATCCATAATGCAAAAGTAAAAATTAAAATGAAAATATAATTTAAGCTAAGCATGACTCCAGTTGTCTTCCCAGATTTTAAGTCTGCACCATGTTTTGTGTCTTTTTGTGATGGCTGGCTCTACTGCTTTTATATTTATTATTTATATTATTTATTGATTCAGTTTAGCAGATGGGCTTATATGCTAGAATGATTTAGGATGCTATATTTTTTATTTTCCAGTTTAGCTCTCTCTTGTATGTGAAAACACTCTGTGTAATTGCAGGGCAGGAATTTATGGGTTAACGAGGCACAGCTCTATTTTAAGGATTGAAGATAATGTTGAAGTGCCAGAGTTCTGTGTTTATTACAGGATTGGAGGTGAAACTCCTGTTCCACCTGACTTGCACTGGCTGTTCAGGGATAGATCATCTCACTGCCTTCTGGCAGCTGACTGTGTTCTAAATAATCTAATATTCATCAGTCCATGGGAAGAAATCTGATCTAAAGAGCTAATTAGCTTAATTAGGGGAGCTATCCAGAATGGGAGGCCTGGCTTCAGTCTCCAAAAGCAGAGTAAATGGAAAAGAAGAAACTGAGTTTCCCTGGGATAGAAGGGGTGCAGGACTCTGCCCATTCCCCTGGAATACGGCAGGGTGAGTGATGGCAACTTAGACAAGACTTTTCCTCAGGAATTCTTGGTTTGCCCTGGGCAATTCTTCTAGATGTGTATAAGAGACAGCGGCAGGGTGAGTGATGGCAACTTAGACAAGACTTTTCCTCAGGAATTCTTGGTTTGCCCTGGGCAATTCTTCACTGTGGTACTTAAAAACCAAAGTGGCATCAGTTACCACCAGCACTGCCATGAGGATTTTCAGTTTGTGCACAGTCCCATGGTCTCTGTGGTGGAGTTCCCAAAAACACTTGCATGCTAAGAAAATTTGTCAGAACTGCCTCCTTTAGCAGATGAACCAAGTTTCCTCATGTTCATTCTTTAATGCTTATTCATTTTGGAAAATGTTAGAACACAGGCACATGGCAATCTCCATCTTTTATTTGATCAAAATGAGACAAGCTTATGGAATCAGGGAGTCATTTAGGTTGGAAAAGACCTCCAAGATCAAGTCCAAGCTTTGATGAGGTTTCCCTAACATCACCGTGTCAACTCAACCATTGCACTAAATGTTATGTCCAGCCATTAAGTAATTTTGTTGTAACAAGCAAAGAGGAAATTTACATTTTTTTCTTTATTTTCTTTATAATTACATTTTTACAAACAGCTGACCTGTACAATCTAGTATCAGATCATTTAGTGGGAACTAATTTGCCACTTTGGGGCCAGAGAATCATACTTTGCTCAATATCTAGCTCAAAATCTGTGGAAAGTGAATATATTAATGGCTTTCTAACTGTGGTTTAATTTAAATCTGTTAATTATTGCCATTTCCACAATCATCCTTTGTGTTGCAATGCACAAAAAAACAACATTTCAGAAAAATGAGTGCTGTGGGTTTCTCTCTTGAGATGTCTCCAGTTGGAATGAATAATGGTGCCACATTACCCTCAGAAGGTCAATGGGGTTGGAATGTTCCATGGAGCTGGATCAACACTGACTTTCCATTAACTTTCTTTTCCAGCTGTCCTATGTACAAATCTTCAGACCAAAGCTGTGGGTATAATTCCTTTTATTGTTTTGGTCAAGGGAAAGGATTTTTGCCTGTAAACATTCCAAAAAAACTTGTGTGAGGCTGCCAAGCCAAGTGTTCTGTCTGGCACTTGGGAGTTAATGAAAGAGCTGCTTTAGCCTTGGAGCTGGATTTCAAAATACAGATTCTGGAGAGGAATCTTGCAAATGTAATGTTACCCAAGCCTCTCCTAATGAGAATTTACATAAAGAATGACCCTGTGGGATTGCAGCAATGTATGGTGCTGCCGTTCAGGAGAATGGAATCGTGTCTGCAGCCCAGAGCAACTTAAAAGTAGGGATTGGAAGGTTTTGGTCTTGGGGGACAAAGTAAGTGCTTTCCACTTTCTCAAGCCATTCACTGCAGACTGAAGTAGCTTCTGTAGGTAGCTGTTCATAGAAAGAAAGGCTGAGGTTGTCAGAATATGCCTAAAATAGTGAAAAAAAGTGTAAGGGCTTGATTTCATTGTGCTTCCCAGTCAATGGAGAAATAATCACAAGGTGGATGCATTTTTAGAGAACAGTGGTACAGATAAATAAAATAATAAAACAGTATGAAAGGCAAGATCTTATGCCTGAAACTTTGAGTATTCCTAGGTGGTGATTAATCCAAGTGACTGATCCAAGTGCTATTATAAATTGACTTCTGAGACTGATATTGACTGTGTTTAACCTGCTGTGGTCACAGGGATAAACAGACTGGAAGATACAGAAAGAGGGAGAACAAGGGCTCTCCCAGCTATCCACAGCTTCCAGATGAAGAACTCTGTGATCACAGAGTCCCTCTGTAGTTATTAAGGAGAGAGATGCACATCAGGAGAATGCTGGTGGTGTAAGAGGAATTGTGCTCTGCAAGTCCTGTATCTTATTTTTGGCTGCAGAGTCTGCAGCTCCTTTTAACTCCATTAAATGTTTGAAGTTTGAAGGACAACTCTAGATTTAGCAGTGTTTCACTCCCATTCCTACCTTGCCAGCTGATGGAACCACTGCTTGCTAATTGCTTTAGGAGAAAAGATAAAAATGAGGGCTGGTATAAAATGCAAAGCAGTAGCTCAGAGTTACTGGCTGGAATCTTTCTTGACGTGTTCGAGTTTCCATCTGTGTGTTTATATAATGTAAAACATGAAATGAAAATATAAGTGTACCAAAAATAATCCAAAAAAACTGTTGACAAACTCATCTGGGAGACATGTATATATATATATATCTATAAACACACACACATATATATATATATATATATATATAAATACACACACCAGAGTTCCTGGAGTGGGAATATTTGCTAAATTAGGAGTTTACATTGGTGTTAATTGCAGCAGTCCTGCAATACATCACCAACATTGACACTGAGAAAATTCCCCCCAGGAACAACAAGGGTTAATGTTTGATATTGAAACAATTCATTTATATTTGCTTAGGTCACTTTGATTTCAGTCTGATAGTATAATCAAAATGCAGGTTAGATTTTTTTGGTGCCATGTGCTGTTTGGAGGTAGATTTATGGAAATGGCAGGCTTTTAAAAACACACAGCTTGATCAAAAGCTGTGTTGCCTCAGAAAGCTTTGCAAGTCATAATTGCCCACCACCCCTCTGAAAGAGGTTTATAGGAAAATGCACATCCTCCTCTTCCTCCTAGAAATGAAAAAAAACTTGGGATAGAAATGAAGTGATTTCCACAGGGCCTTAAACTGCGATTGGAGTCAAAATTATTCCGGAGTAGTTTGTGCTTCCTGCTCGATGCCGGTGGTCCCAGGCCTGGCTGTCACTGCTGGAATTACTGGCCCTGGGAGCTGTTTCTTCATGAATGATGGCTGTAGTTTACAGCCCCAGCTTATTCAGAAACAAGTTTTGTGCATGAAGTCCCCTTTTTTTTTTTTTAATCTGTCCCACGTTTCTCTTCTAGATATAAATTATGATTGAATGATTTGGTTCAGATTGTTTCCAATGAAAATGCTGCTTCTATAAATTGTTCCATGAAATATTTCCATTTCCTTCAGCAAATATCAAGTGTTTTTCTGGTACTTGGGGGAAAAAAAATCTTCATTTCAATGAATATTACTGCCTGGAGCAGTTGCATGCTGTAATACCTTTTATTTAGCTGACTTGTAAAGGTTGAGGAGAGGATCAGACTTTCATTTCTTTCTGCTTCTGCTGAAGTCGAAAGTGACACTTTCACCAAGGTTAAGGGGAAAAGGTTTTTATCCTGACTGAAGTCAGGGGTCTGCACCTGAAAATGTTCCAATTCAGAGTTCTGCTGGCAGCTGCAATGCCAAAATTCCTGGGGTTCCTCGATTCCTGTGACCCAGCTAATCACCCCTTTCCTGAGACAAATACAACACAAAAACATCACCTGGCCTTGATGCCTTCCCCAAGGTTCTCACACAGAGCCACTGAGGAGATCAAACAAAGTGTTTTGGAGAGCTGAGGGATGATTCAGTGGCTATTCTCTTTGAGCCATGCCAAAATGGAGCTGTGTGCACCTTAATTATCGCTATTTTTGATGAATGTAGACCTTAAGCAACACCTTGTGTGAGGAACTTTGAGCACAACGAGGCTCGCCAGAGCTTGCCTCTGGCAGGAGAAGGTTTATAGCTGCTTCTCAGCATATTTGAAAGAAGATTATTGCTGCTGACGCATTGCAAAAAGGTAACATTTGTGTGCATCAGTGACTTAATTGCTTTCTATTGTACCACATCCCATAAAATGACAAACCTCATCAATAAAAAAATGCAGTAAAGGAGGTACTTTGGGATTTGTCTAGCTGTGGGGAACTGGAGGCACTTAATAATGTTGAGTAGCTATTTCCAGTGGCAGATAGGAGGAGTTGCTGCTTCTTATTGGAAAACTGCAGATTGTGCATCATTTTTTATTGGGTTTTTTTTTTCCCTTTGTATTCTAATTTCCCAGATAAAGAAGGAAAGCAGTCATGACACCATTAAAAAGGAAAAAAAAAAATAGAAAGAAAAATCTATTCAGAATGCTGGGGGGAAGGAGAATTTTTAAAATTTGACATGAAATTTTGTCCAAGCTATATTTTGGGAGGGCAGGGGGAGCTTTTACCAGCAGAGAGTTAAATCACAGCCATAAGAGACAGAAGGAAGGAGAAGTCCCAGGTGAGGGCTGGTGCCTGCCCTGGAGGTGAAAGCACTTGGCAGAGCAGAGGATGGGAGGGTTTGATTCCCCTCTGCAGCAGCACCTCCAGGTCACTGGAGTTAAACTGCCTTGTTGATCTCGTCTGCAGCTTTAATTTATTCTTTTTGCAGCTTCTATAAACACAGTGCTGTTGGCTGACTTCAGCTGTGACAAAATGGGACTTGTAGTCCAGCCCGAGGGGAGTCTCAGGAAGGGCACAGAGCAAAGTGTGTTCCCATGACCTGTGACTTCCCTTTTTCCTTCCTTTTAGCAAACCCAGGAATAAATACAGTTTTCAAATTCTATTTATTCCAAATATTTCAAATTTGTATTTTTCAAATACAAATTTCTGTTAAACACACCTACCATGTGTGCACCACTACTTCATTCTAGAGGGGTTAAACAGAATGAAGAAAATAGATA
>NC_031772.1:2136508-2144677 GCF_001522545.3 Parus major
AAGATTGGTCATAGTTTTAATTGCTCTAAATGTAATTAGTCATATTCTTTTCAACATTGATAGGAATAATCCTGTTTATTGAAGTTTCTGTTCTGATGCCTGCAAAGGTGCAGCTATGACCAGAAATAAAACATTATTAATGTTACATTTTTGCCTGCTACAATTAGTGATTTTTTTAACTACAGAACCTGTTTCTCTGAATAAGACATACACAATATTGTTTTCATGGTAATAATTTCATAGTAATAATTTCTTCCTGCTTAAGGAAAATATCAGGTGTTCAGGAATGTTCTTTTTTCTCTAGTCTTGACATGGACCAGTATAAAGAATCAGAGAACTAGGGAAAAAATAGAGCATTTATATTATTTATCTATTTGTCATTTCATTTAGGACAGGAAGTCTTTAGACATACATTTAATAGATCAAGAAGAACTCGCTTTGGAGTGGATAGGCTTCGAGGTACATCTTCTGTACCTTTAACCTTTCTTTGTTAAAGTAAAATTAATCTTTCCTTCTTCAATTTTAGCCAAAGGTTACCGTCTGCGGCAGAAGCGTGATGAAAAGTAGAAAAGGCAACAAAAAGGGATATTGAGGAAGTGGGCAGGATTGAAACCCAGCAAGAGTGCTGCAGATATTTAACTTTGCTGTTTGGCTCCAGAGGTGCATGTTATAAATCCCATAATATTAGAATTAATATTCTGTGTCAGTGAATTTGTGGAGACAGAGGGAGATGGAGCAGCAGCAGCCCTTACTCTGTCTGTCCATCACTTTTGGGGTTGTGCTCTCCTCCTTTTTGGCAGAGGTTTCTTTCAACCAAGCAGGCTCTTCCTGCTGCAGTTTCCAGATTTCCTCTGCTCTGATGTGGGAGGTTTTGAAGTTGGTGTTTTAACAGTGAATGGGTTACAAACTGACCTACACTTTCACTGAACTACAAAAAAACCCTGTTAATATTACATTGTTATGGGGCAGATATGAAAGCTGCTGTTGGAATTAAAATCCATAGCATTCAATGATCTTGTATGTTGATTAATTCTGTTTATCTGATAATGCCTGTGAATTTCAGAGAGAATTATGTCTTCATTTAAACTTGTCTGAAATACTGAGACTTTATGAAGGTTATAACAGATAATTAATGAGAAGAGACACTTATTGTTTTCTTGCTACTTGCAAGCTTCACTGTATCAATTGCTATTTTACCAGACTTCTACAAATATTAAAGGATTGTCCTTTTTTTTTCCCCTGAAAACACATTTCTTTGATTACATTAATTTTTGGCTATATTGTCAAATCCTCTACTACTTTTGTGGTGATTATTAGCAGTAGGATTTCTTTTGGATGTAAAATAACTTTCAAATGTGTGACTTTTGAGGAGGCAGACAATGCTTTTTCTGGCTGCCTCATGTTCCTCTGAATTAACTTCAAATTTTTAAATCAAGGACTTTAAGAAGGCTGCCCTACCATAAAGCAATCACTGATGAAACTACCATTGATTAACTGTTGGGCTTTCATTGATTGCACATTTTCAGTTCCACGGGAAGATTTCAAACTTTATTTGTGTAGTATTTCTAAAGCATAAAAGAGCATTTTGTGTATTGTATGCATTATGGCATTATTGTCAGATGTAAATCAGGAAGAGGGGAGAAATCTTCTTCCCTTGAGGTGCCAGGAATTTTTATATACTTTGTTCCAGATTTGCTAAGATAAGTTTTTCATGTTATTCTCTTTAAATGGGTGCATTCAGTCCAGGTCCCAGCCGTTGATCTCTTCCATCTGGAAGGCAGCGAGGAGGAGGAGGAGGAGGAGGAGGAGGAGGAGGTTTAAATATGTGCAGGGGAATATCTGAACTCGAGTTCTTTTCAGGTGAAGCTACAGAGACCTTGGAGATCAGCTTGTCCAGCTGCCGGCCCAGCTCCAGCACACCCCAGAGTCACATCCAGAGGTCTCTTCTCCAGGACCTCCTGGGAGGAGCTGTTTCTCTGAACCTCTTGCTGTCCAAAATGATTTCATGTGGATGTCAGCTTATCTTTGGGAAACCTCAGCAGTGCTGTGAGGACAGAACCTTTCATAGAATTATTTTCACAGTTATCTAATCAAGGTTAAGCCAAGGTTAACCCCTTTAGCTCACACCTCCCACATCTGGAGTGCAGCTGGCTTTTTCTGCACTTTTGAGTCCTGGGCATCATTTTCCTCAGCTCTTTAATTCAGGTAATTATTTTGCAGCCTCCCAGCTGCAAATCCTCCTTGGCTCTTTGCAAACTCCTGCTCCAGCAGAAGGCCAAGATTATTCTTTTCATAGGAGCAAAACAGGCTGTGTCACTAATAAATGCAGGATTCATGTGAGCTGCTGACAAATTCTAATGGGGAATGGGATCTTGTGTTCCATCCTGGACTTGCAAAACTGAACTTGGTTTGTGCCACTTCATTTTCTTCACTTTCATTGCAGAAATTCTGCTGTTTTTTTGAGATTATCCCTTTGACTCGTGGGTGTGAGCAGAGCTCTCCAGTGTGTCCATTGCTGGCAACTTGCCAGTTATTATTATTATTAATACTTGTGTCATCTCATCCCTGTTGTAGTAAAGCCTTTGGCTGAAGTTCCACCTCCTGTACCACCATCTACAAATACTACAGTATATTTAATATTTTTTGAGATATTGACTTATTGATTGATTGATTGATCTATTTATTTATTTTCCATCTACTTCACCTTTCTGCTTTTGCTTTTCAGGAGCTGGCCTGTTGTCACAGTAGACAGGGAGCAGTCCAAGGTTCCTGCAGCTGCACCTGTGCATGTTCTGGGAGTCAGTGCCAATTGGGATGTGCAGGATGAGCTGTGGGTGTATTTCTGAAGGAAATTCAGGAAGAGTGGCTTTGACCAGCACTGGATTGTGTTTCTGCTCTTTGTGGGGATTCTCTTCCACTGTGGCTTGCTTTGGGCATGGTTTTGTGTGTCCTCTCAGGTGAAAATTAACAAATGAAAACTCAGTAATTTGCAGCGTTGTCACAGGGGTATCTGAGATCACATTTGGGGGGTTTGGAGACTTCAGACAGGTTATTTTTGGTGATGATGGTGAGAGGAGCAGGTGTTCATTGGGCTGTTGTGTGATGCTCACCTGAGCTGATAAAGGGTGACAAAATGGGGTGGCAGAGGTGGATTAGCCCAGGGAACAATACAACACACAGCACCAAGAAGATACAACCACAGTTTGTTTGGATTTTGTGGTTTTTTCCCTAGGAAAAGCCAGGAAAACAGTGACGTTACAAGGAAACAAATAGAGGTGTTGGTTTGCAGAAGCTAAATAAATAATGAGCAGCTCCCAGCTGCACAGATTTTATTATTGAAAGAACAGATTTCGTGTTATTGGGTTGGCTTAAACCCTTTTGTTTCATAATTTATGATAGAACTTTATAGTTAACACTTGTATAAGGGAAAGAGTGGCAGAGATTTATGACTTTCAAAACCACTTAACGTATTTTGGCAAATAGTGTGGAGCAACTATCATTTCAAATAATGAAGATACTTAAATAAGGTAATAGATTATTCCTGATATCATGTTACTGCATATATTTTGCCCAGTAAAGTTGACATTAAATGACAATTTTATTGTAATCTTCTTCACAAAATTTTATTGCTGTAATTTGTGGCATGGTTATAAACTTGTGACTGGGATAGAAAATAGATGCTGGAAGAAACTTTTAAAATCAAATAGAACTGAGCCTGCTTGCATATATAAAATTATGGTCATATTTTATGACTTTTCTTTATTTGAACATATTGGCTTTGGCAGATTGTTAATTTTGCTTTTAGGGTGTGCAATCAAAGTTTAAAAAATGTTTTTATTGAGGCTGTTTGAATCAGAATCTGCTACATGGGGCCGGTAAGTCACGTTTTTTCTTCTCAAAGTAGTTACAGTCCAGAGCTGAATTGCTAAATAATATGAGAGGTTTCTAAATAGAGTAATGATTTTATTATTAAATATATGTGGGAGAAAGCCTAAAATGGAGAGATTATACCTTGCCAAGTGCACTTTCAGAAGTGAGACATTAATTATCTCTCATAAAATGCCTTTGATTTCTCAAATCTAGCGACTTTAAAACAAAAAGTCTGACATAAGCACTGATTGTTCAGCATTTAATTGTTAGTTTCATGAAATATGTGGGAGGCAAAGGAAAAATTGGGCAGAAATGCATAGAGAGGACATGGCCTTGAATACCTGAATCCTTTGTTTCACTTATTTCAAAGTATATTTATAGCACAGTCCGCAGTCAGTAACCACAAATGTACTCAGTGAGAGAGCATTTGGAATTAATTGCATTAAATAATTACTGTTTTATTCTGAATCATAAATTCTTAACCAAGTAACCTGCTTGTATGCAATGATGCTCAAGGATTTAACATATATATTCTTAGTCCTCTCAATCTACAGAATTCTTTAGCATTCTACAGTACTTAGTGAAGCCTTTTCAGAGTGATGCCTATTAAAAATAAATGTTAATGTTTCAGGAAAGTGTAGATGTTTAAAGGTGATTCACGGTTTCTTTCTTTCAAAAAAATGAGAATTGTGTACTGCAGGACGAGTTTAGGAAGTATGAAAGCACTTTACAAAGGAAAGAGATTGAGTTTGGTGTAAAATATTAAAGCTTTATACTGACAGATCTGTTTTTATTTAAATTTTTATTGAATTTTTTCTTTGAAGTAACAACAAGAGACACATACTGTTGGCAGATAAACGATGCTGTGCTGAATGAGTGGCTACTTAACCCTAGAACTGTCAGACACCATTATTCTCAATGTCAAAGAACTGGAAAGCTTTATGCAATGTTTTCTGTTCTTCAAATTAAATTGGTCAAATTTCTGTTCTTTTCTACATTTCTATGCCACAGCTACATGTGATATCTAGACTAGCTCAGCAGGGAGTGCTGAATTTGGCTCTAGACCTGCTTACAACACGAAGCCAAATTATGCTTCAGGTTATCTTGAAAGCTCAAGCAGCAGAGCCTGAAGCGCTGATGTTGTTCTCCTTCTGCTCTGAGCTTTAAAATATCCTGATATCTGAAGCAGCCATTGTCCTAATTAGCAAATATAACAATCTCAAGAGCACAGAGTGTGATTCCATCAGTGCAAGGCTTTGCAATATGTGAGATTCTACTTCCACGATTGATAATTACCCATTAAAATTGAGCACATGGCCGTGTTTTAAATTAGGGATGGGCATTATGTCCATTTCTGTTGTTTGCTGCTACAAAAATTTGGTGAATTCCTTTAGTACTGACAAATATTTCAGTGCTGGTGTTGAAGTGTGTATGGTGGGCACCTTCAGGAGGATTACTCGTGCTGAAGTCATTTAGTGAATCCTTGGATGATGGTTGTAATCGTTCATTCGAGCAATCATTCTCTTTTCCTTTATTTCCTTTTCACTCACACCTGGCAGGCATTCCACTCATGTTTGGAGCCTCAAGTTCTTTCACCCTGAAGTTCTGTGGTTATCTTCTAATCTATCCTCGAAATTACCTAATCAAAAGCCCTGCGCAGATTTTGTAATCAATTCTACCAGGTTCTCTTCATTTGCTCACATCCCTCATCTATTTCCCAAGAAGAAAACTCATCACATCAGTGAAATTATGAAAGAGGGTGAGTTTTAAGACCTTGAGAAATCAAGACCGAGATGTGGGAGCTTCAATTTGAGCAATCCCTGTTGGCTTCACCACCAATTTCCATTCCCCTGGCACAGAGTGCTCATGACTGAAATTCCTTGATTGCAGACTCATGGAAACCGGTGGGTTGTGTTTAATTGAGAATTGTTTTACAAGGAATAATTGTTTTACAAGGTAACAAGTGTGATGGGATGATCAGAGCACCAGTGGGTTTATGGTGGCCACAAAAGGTTCCAAAACTCATGAGGAGAGGATGCCAAACCCAGTCCCTTCCCATTCTCCATACCTGATTTGCTCTTTCCTTTAGTATAATTATAAAACAAGTGGGGAAAGAGTAAATAATGACAAGCGGTTATTTCAACCATTTTACCACTGGAAACGGTGACAGAATATTCCCTGCTACATTTTCAGAGGATCTGATTTGCTCTGCAGGATGGTGAAATGCTCTGCAAGCCCTGCAAAGGCAGAGTTGTGGTAGTCGAGTGTTGTGCCTGAACAGCAGGAAAGGAGAAAACAGGTGCTAAACAGCAACAATTAGCATATGTATACCAACTGATGAGGTGTTAAACACAGCCTCACGCAGAGGTGTCAAAACCCCGGCCAAAGGATCTGTTAGAACCTGTTATGTGAAATAATACAGATGATAGGAACCACAATGGAATATAAAGGATTCAAACACCAAATGTCCCGGTCGCAATCACAACTCATTTAGCTGGACATGTGTTTTCAGGAGATTTGCAGCGGCTGCATTCAGAACCAATGCATTTCTCATGAAATGAGAAATGACTGGTTAATTATCAGATAATTCTGTAATGATTTCAAAACAAATGATTGCTTCATTTCTGTTCTGCCAGTGTAGCCTTAAAATTCTATGTCATATTTTCTTTTGTCACTTCTATCATTTACTCTGTGTTTCCTTTTTTTGTCTCCTTTTTGGAATGTAAGATTTGGTGTTCTTGGCTTAAATTGTTGTCATGGTCTGCTGCTTTTCCCACTCTGAAATTATCGGGTTCTATTAGAGACTGTGATCTTCTCTTTCATTTTTATGCCATATATTCTTTATGATCATTTAATGAATGCACTTAGCAGTAATACATGGGGATCTGATAGTCATGCATCTTTCATGATTTTTTCCTTCAACTTTTGCTCTCCATTTCATGCCCCAGGCATGGCTTGAACTTTTTTCCTTCCTATTATCAATATAACCTTCATCGTTTTCACGTTGTTGTCTTCAGGAAAACTGAAGGATTCAGCCCCCAATAGAAGAGTTTGTTGTTCTACTAGAAATACTATTTATTCTTTGTAATATCCATGTATTTTCTACTACAATAGAGTAAAAAAAGTGTTATTAAAATAAGATACTACTTTGATATTTTTGTCTCTCTTCCTTTCCCTATATATATTTTTTTTTTGTAGTTTTATGAAAAGTAGAAGAGTTAGAAACTGCCAATCACTCAGGAGATGACTCTGGGTTTTATTATGAGAGCTGTTCTCACAAGGAGACACTATCCTGCACTGTATTAAACTCTTCCTCTTCCCAGCCCTCACTTAACAGTGGCCCCTTGCATGGAAGTCAATCACTCTTAATCACCCAATTTTTTTATAAATAAATGTTAGTAAGAAACTTAGCTCTGGAATTAATTTGTGAGTCTGTCTTGAAAAATAATTAAATGTCTAAATTTGAAGAGCAGTCTCTAAAATGTTTTATCCCATCTGATCTTTGATAATTTTGATCATTTTGGTTTTGTTTTGTGCCCAAGAAAAGCCCCCAGGCAGATTTTGGTGCAGGTGATAATCTCAGTTTTATCTTGCCCCGTGGTGGTTTTTCTGCCAGTTTGAATTCACAGCATCTTGAAGATGTTCCCAAAGTTGGATAACACGAGGAAGGCTGGGAAATGGAAGAGTCCCTGTGAGAACTGTGAGATTCCAGCCACCATTCTTTAGGTCATCTGTGAATCAAATGTTTTATCTAGAGTATTGTCAATTGTACTCTAATCCCATGATAAAACATTCCAGTTATGGCCGTGGTAAATGAGAGTATAATAAAGTTTAGAGGTAGAATGGCACACTGCTCAGCATAGTTCTTAAAAATATATATATCTATCTATATCTATATCTATCTATATCTATCTATATCTATCTATATCTATATCTATATATCTATCTATATCTATATCTATATCATATCAATATATATATATATATATCTATATCATCTATATCTATATCTATATCTATATCTATATCTATATCTATATCTATATCTATATCTATATCTATATCATATCAATATATATATATATCTATATCATCTATATCTATATCTATATCTATATCATATCTATATCTATATCTATCTATATCTCTATCTATCTCTATCTCTATATCTAATCTATATCTCTATCTTTATATCTAATCTATATCTATCTATATTGATATCTATCTATATCTATATCTATATCTATATCTATCTATATCTAATCTATATCTATCTATATCTATCTATATCTATATCTA